>NC_136272.1:104127965-104147965 GCF_964187855.1 Myxine glutinosa
GTTAGGGTTAGGGTCAATGATCTCTCCGACTCTCTGGAAAATCCTCTCTATCTCTTTGCTGATGACTCTACTCTCTGCCGCTCCATTCCTCATCCCTCAGATCGGCAGTCTGCAGCCTCCTCACTCTCTGAAGACCTGGACAAAATCACAGACTGGTCACACAAGTGGAACATGTCTTTCAATCCTGACAAATCTCACACTCTTACTATGTCTCTCCGAAAAGATCGACTGGACAACCCTCCCATCTACTTTCTCAACAATCCTCTCCAAGAAGTTCTGTCGCTCACGCTTTTGGGTCTCACTATCTGCCAAAGATCTTTCTTGGGAAAACCACATTTCCAAGCTGGCCTCCAAAGCCAGTCGCCGACTGGGCATCCTCCGTCGTGCAAAGTCCTTCCTTGGCACACCTGAGCTCCTCACCACATACAAGGCTTTCATCCGCAGCTCAATGGAATACTGTTCTCCCCTATGGGCCGGTGCTCCTGCCTCACACCTAGCTCGGCTTCACGCCGTTGAAACCAAAGCTTTCAGAATTATTGGAATCTCCAGCGATGAAGCTATCTCTGAGGGCCTTTCACTCACTCACCGCAGGCAGGTAGGTGGTCTTTCTGTCTTCTACCGACTCCTCTCCAGCCTTGCTCCCCCAGCTCTCTCTGTGCTCTGTCCCCCAAATATTACTATAGGTCGCACAAGATCTGCCAGCAACCCTCTGATGGTTAAACTGCCGAAATCTCGGCTCTCTGCTCACCTTCACTCTTTCATTCCTCTTTTCTCCCGCCTCTGCAACAAACTCCCTCACTCCCTTCAATCCCACTCCTCCCTCCAGGTCTTTAAAACAGCTGTTCACCACCATCTCTTATCTTCCTCCATCCAAAACCTTGATCTTTTCTACCCCCGCTAATTCACCCCAGATCCACCTTGTTTGAAATTCCAACTACTTTCCTGGAAGTCCTGGCAGTGTTCATATGTTTTATACCTCTCCCACCCCCCACCCCCTTCCCATTCCCCACCCAAAGCCCTCTCCCTCTCTCAGATCTCTCCATGTCTCCATGTCTCTCGGTCCCTGCTCTCAAATGTTGTGTTTGTGTCCTTCCCCCTCTCTCCCCATCTTGTCTACCTCTCCCGATGTTATATGTTTTATGTGTCAGTTTGTCTTTATGTGTGATTAATGTTCGCTCTTTCACGAGCCTCGATCTTGTATACAAAAAAAAAAAAAAAAAAAAATCTGAATAGGATTTGCATATCAGCTTTATGAAATCAACCACTAACTATTTTTGAGGTCAACATAGGCCAAAAGGTCAACATAGGCCAAAAGGTCAACATAGGCCGAATTTCTAAAATGGTCACTTTTCATCCGATTAACTTAAACTTTGAAGACGATTTGCATGTCAGGTCACTGAATTCAACCACTAATTATTTTTGAGGTCAAAAGGATGCTCCACCGAGGCCATTCTACTTTGTTCTGTTTTGCCAAGTGTCGCTCTATGAGTGATTTTTCATCTGTTTGTCTGTCTGTGAGCACGATTATGGACAGATTTGGACGAAACTTGGTGGACAGGTTGTGTGTGTGACAAGGACGAATCGATTCGATTTTGGTGAAGATCCGGATCGGGATATGAGAATTTTTAAGCGATTCTTCACCATTCAAAAATGAGGCCAAACACGATACATAGCAGGATATCTCAAAAAGTTGTGGACGGATTATTAGAAAACTAGGTGAATGAGTTCATTCGGGAACAAGAACGAACCGATTAAATTTTTGGTTCAGGTCCGAATCCATCCGAATCCTATCAATGGGATACAAAGCATGAACTGTTCTGCTTGACGGAGGTATTTCCTCAATACCCAAGTGCCTTTCTAGTTGTAGATGGGATTCTTGTGGATCTTTCTGGGTCCTTCTTCCAAGCGTCCTTAGTCACTTTTATTCAATGGCCTACGCTCCACCAGAAGGCCAACAATGGGTCTGCTCGCGAATTATCTTCTGGTTTTGATCCCGATTTTTAACTCTGAAGAATGAAACGTTACAATTCCACCTGCACCCAAAGCATGATCATGCAAATGGGGAAATTACCTTCACACCTGACGAGTGCTAATTCATGACCATCTCCACACAGAGAGATCCCAGTCAGGTGCTTCTGACTTTCATTTGACTCATTCGCTATCCTTCCACTTTGACGACAAGGTGAGCACAAGGGTGAGGCAAATGTCTCACGTGTGCTGACCCAATGAGACCTCTTAAAATGAATGGTGTGATGCTTTACTCACTATTCAATTCAATGGAACGTTGAAGAAGCTTGGGTCCATTCAGGTGAAACGTACCGGCTTCGTCTGCTCACTAGAATCTCAAATCAACAACCAGACCTCCATGTCATCGGTGTTTCATGACCACAATGTATACCATCTGTGTTTTAACTTGTGGCAGCTTATGAGCCATACTCGAGCAGCACTTCACAGTCCTGCAGAACACACCATCCTGCAGCACTTGGGGACCATTATCCCTGAAATGCAACTTACGGTCTACAGTCTACTTAACACCATCACAGGTGGACCTGAACCACACAGCACCTTCATAAGAAGAAGACCCTTCCTCACCTTTTCATGAGAACTTGATGTGGATAATCAAATGCTGTCCATCGGTTCAGAAAAAGCAATTCCCAATGAGGCAAATTTTAGGGTTAGCAAAATATATGGGGGTAGTTGGGGAAGGTGTAAGGGGTACCTTAACAAAACAATGCATTGGAGAATGATTAAATGAGGTTCACCAAGAATTGATTCTTCTTTGTCATTGATAGTTTTTCAAAGTTTTCAAAAATAAGTGAAATGGGCTGACAGGATGGCCGAGAGGTAAGCACACTCGCCTCTAAGCCCTCTAGCCTGGGTTCGATTCCCGACTCAGCGATAACTGTCATCCAGGTGTTTCACAGGCAGAATGATTCACCAACGCGTGTGGTGTCGCTCAGATGGATGTTAAACGACCATCCGCCATAATTATTTGGTGGACGGCAAATCCCTTGGATGGATGTTAAATGGGCATTCAAACCGCCATCATTCGCTGGTGGATGTTAAATCCATTGGATGGATGTTAAACTGGCATCCCGTCCACCATAATCCGTTGGCGTACGTTAAATCCCTCGGATGGATGTTAAACGGGCATCGTGTCCACCATAATCCGTTGGTGTACGATAAATCCCTCGGATGGATGTTAAACGGGCATCCTGTCTGCCATCACTCGCTGGTGGACGTTAAATCCCTCGGATGGATGTTAAATGGGCATCCCGTCCGCCATCATTCGCTGGTGGACGTTACATCCCTCGGCTGGATGTTAAACGGGCATCGTGTCCACCATAATTCGTTGGTAGACGTTAAATCCCTCATATGGACGTTAAACGGGCATCCCATTCGCCAACATTCATTGGTGGACGTTAAAGACCCTATGGTGTCCTTCGCAAATAATAGGCGAGCTATCACCGGCACCTTGGCCAAATGCCAAATTCCTGCCCGAACGAGTTGAACATCAAGCGTGGCCAGCCGGTTCGTGAAGACGCAGGCGAAGCTTCTCCCCGTCGACCCCACAATAAAAGGTGTGTTAATAATGACAAAAATTAAAGAAAAAGAATTTCAAGAATAAGTAAAATGGAAAATTGCAAGAGTGCATGGTTTTGGCAGAATTATTTATATAAAATATGTAATAAAGAGGTGGGATTTGGAGGTGGATTAACGAGGCTATAAAAAAATCTTGGTTTTTGATGGTGGTGAACAGTTGTCTTGGAAGACCTGGAGGGAAGAACGACATTGAAGAGGATATGGAAGTTGATTCCACAGGCAGAAAAAAAGAGGAACGAAAGAGTGAAGGTGGGCAGTGATCCTGGATTTGGGGAGTTCCACAGGTAGGTGGTCACAGGTGGACCGATGACATAAACCCCTGAAATAAAAAGGATGTATTGTCAGGAATTATCTGTCTTTCCTTCCTGTCTGCATCGCTAATGGATTCTTGTATTGCGGCACAAACGGCCACGCGAGCGATCCTCCAGTCCATGCGCTTCCTTGCATTTTTGTTTATGGCTGAAATGAGGGGAAGGCCACTGTTTGACAATTACTTCGAAAATCATAACATTGTCGAATGTAGTTTTGCGCAACACGGAGTACCTTCACTGGCTTCCTATATACAGTTCCGCCAAGTGTGGAGACGTATGGCCTCTGGGTGAAGCAGCCTGTCGACTTGCATTCCTGTTGCTGACATCGGGGGAGCAATTAGGGAAATTCCTGGAAGACTTCAAGTTACCGTTTTTCTCTATTAAAAAAAATTCAGAATCAGCAAAATAGGTGGGTGATGTGGCTTCAGAATCAGTGAAATAGGTCGGTGATGTGGCTTCAGAATCAGTGAAATAGGTGGGTGATGTGGCTTCAGAATCAGTAAAATAGGTGGGTGATGTGGCTTCAGAATCAGTAAAATAAGTGTGTGATGTGGCTTCAGAATCAGTGAAATAGGTCGGTGATGTGGCTTCAGAATCAGTGAAATAGGTGGGTGATGTGGCTTCAGAATCAGCTAAATAGGTGTGTGATGTGGCTTCAGAATCAGTAAAATAGGTGTGTGATGTGGCTTCAGAATCAGTGAAATAGGTCGGTGATGTGGCTTCAGAATCAGCTAAATAGGTGTGTGATGTGGCTTCAGAATCAGTAAAATAGGTGTGTGATGTGGCTTCAGAATCAGTAAAATAGGTGTGTGATGTGGCTTCAGAATCAGTAAAATAGGTGTGTGATGTGGCTTCAGAATCAGTAAAATAGGTGTGTGATGTGGCTTCAAAATCAGTAAAATAGGTTGGTGATGTGGCTTCAGAATCAGCAAAATAGGTTGGTGATGTGGCTTCAAAATCAGTAAAATAGGTTGGTAATGTGGCTTCAGAATCAGCAAAATAGGTTGGTGATGTGGCTTCAGAATCAGTGAAATAGGTGGGTGATGTGGCTTCAGAAGCAGTGAAATAGGTGGGTGATGTGGCTTCAGAATCAGCAAAATAGGTGGGTGATGTGGCTTCAGAAGCAGTGAAATAGGTGGGTGATGTGGCTTCAGAATCAGTAAAATAGGTTGGTGATGTGGCTTCAGAATCAGCAAAATAGGTTGGTGATGTGGCTTCAGAATCAGTGAAATAGGTGGGTGATGTGGCTTCAGAAGCAGTGAAATAGGTGGGTGATGTGGCTTCAGAATCAGCAAAATAGGTGGGTGATGTGGCTTCAGAAGCAGTGAAATAGGTGGGTGATGTGGCTTCAGAATCAGTAAAATAGGTGGGTGATGTGTGTCGTGAAAATCAACCACTGACACGACTTGTACCTTGGGGTAGGTTTAATATCATTTAGATCTGTGGTAACATCCTGTAAAATACATTCATGCAATCGACATCAGAATCGGAGTATTACATGGGAAATGACCGATATCAATAGGCAAAGCAAGCAAGTCCAGCATATAGGTGCATACATACCATTCAAACTACAGGTCTATATGTCACAGTAAGTGTCGCTGGAGTGTCCTTGCGCCGCGGTTGTCCCGGGTCTTATAGACGCCCCTTTAGTGGGATAAGCGAGCACTCCCGGGTTCACCTTCAGTATAATTTCACTACATTCTCCCCGCCGTTAAAACTATACTGCCGCTAGGCAGGTCGCAAGCAAGCGTCAGCAATAATCGAATGGGGTACGTCAATCCACGTCAGTCGGTCCACCCGTAGCGGTAGGGGCGGCGAACTACCCTGCCAGTTCGTGTCCGGAGACTACCGGGTACGGCGTCCCCAAGCCCGGAGTCCCCCGCGTCGGAATAGCTGCCGGAGGTGGGTGTCGGAGGGGGCACCCCAGAGCCATCAGGCAAGGGAGTAGGCGACGACGGAAGTGATGCAGTAGTTCCATAGAGGAAGCTTTGGTAGAGTCCATAGACTCGTAGATTGGTTCGTCGATATCCCTGTCGTCGACCCCACAAGGGGCGAGATGGCGTACTGAGACAGTAGACTCGCGTCTGTCTGCCGTTATCACACGAGCATGCTCGGGATTAGCCTGGAGTACCGGCACCTTATCAACAAGGGGGTCGTACTTGCTAGCGCGAACCGCTCGTTTGAGATAGGCCGGCCCCGGCTCAGCGAGCCAGCTGGGTAAAGATTGGATACTACCCGAGCTTCTAGGGTGGTGGAACAGTCTTTCGTGAGGAGTCTGGTTGGTGGCTGTACATAGGAGAGCCCGGATCGAGTTTAGAGCCGCAGGTAGCGACCACGCCCATTTATCGAGGCCCCGGCCGAGGGTCCTGAGGCTTAGCATGACGGCCCTCCATATAATCCCATTAAAGCGTTCGATCTGCCCATTCGCCTGGGGCCGGTACGGGGTGGTGTAGCTCGAAGCGACATTATTTTGGAGCAAGTAGCCCCTCACCTCCTGAGACAGGAACACCGCACCCCGATCGGTATGCACGTAGGCCGGATACCCAAACATAGAAAACAAATTCTGCAGGCACCGTATAACCGTGGCAGCCGACATATCCCCGCACGTATAAGCAAAGGGGAATCGTGAATACTCATCAACGATAGTGAGCAGCTAACGAGAGTTACTCGACACCGGCAGCGGCCCTTTGAAGTCCATCGCCAATCGCTCCCACGGTCTAGTAGCCCTAACCAGCGTCCCCATAGGAGGGCTGTAAAAACACGGTTTGAGCTCCGCACAGATGGTGCAGTCACGGCAGATCCGGCGGATGTCCTCAATCGAGTACGGCAGATTACCACTGCGCACAAAATGCGCGAAACGCGCTACCCCGGGATGACACATAGTGCCGTGCAAAGCGCGCAGTCCCTCCAAAGTTACAACCCCCGCGCAAGTGGCTGGCCTCGATAAGGCGTCGGCGACCAGGTTATCCTTCCCCGGGCAGTATTTGATGGTGTAGCAGAAGTCGGCGAGTTCGATACGCCAGCGAGTGATTTTCTCATTCTTAATGCGTTGAGCATGTAAGGTGTCGTACATGAATGCAACGCTTTGTTGGTCCGTGACGATTTGGAAACACCGCCCAAGCAGGTACGGCCGCCATCGCCGAATCGATTCGACGATCGCGTACGCTTCCTTTTCGACAGATGAATGCCTCCACTCAGCGGAGGTGAGAGTCCGCGAAAAGAAAGCCACAGGGCGTCCCCCTTGGGAGAGAGTCGCCACTATCGCATGATCCGAGGCATCACTTTCCAAGACAAAAGATGCACTCTCGTCAATTGTCGCTACAGCGGCGCCAGCGATGTCGGCTTTAAGGCCCTCGAAGGCCGCCATGGCGGCCGGGCCCATGGGGAACGTGTCGCAGGCCACGAGGGGGCGGAGCTTCATGGAGAAATTTTGCACCCACTTTGAATAGTGGGCGAACAGCCCAAGAGCGCATTTCAGCGAAGCCCAATCGCTAGGCGGAGCCATATCGAGCAAAGGTCGCAGACGCTCCTTATCCGGAGAGACAGAGCCATGGGTCACGGTGTACCCCAGAAGATCTACCGTGCGTAGAGAGTAATGACACTTAGCCTCATTCATGGTCAGGCGATATTTCTGCGCGACCTAGAGGAAGCGCTTCAGATTAGCGTCGTGATGCCCCTGGTCATACCCACAAACTGTAAGATTGTCCAGATAGACAAAGACATCGGTCAAGTTCTCCTTCGTAACGAGGTCATCCATAGCCCTCTGAAAACAAGTGACCCCGTTAGTTACCCCAAAAGGGAGTCGAGTGAACTGGTACAACCGTTGACCCGATTCAAAGGCTGTATAGACGCGATCAGCCCTAGAGATGGGGACCTGATGATACGCACTACGCAGATCGAGAGTGCTGTAAACGGAGTACAGGGCCACCTGGCGTACCAGTGCATCCATCCCCGGTAAGGGGTAGGCATCCAGCTGTGTAAAACGATTAATCGTCTGTGAGTAGTCGATTACCATGCGCCGGCGATGGGCCTCACTTCGCACCACTAAGACTTGGGCCCGCCACGGCGACCGACTGGGTTCTATAATACCGTCCTTTAAGAGCTGGGCCGTTTCTTCCGCAATGATTTGCGTGTCTGCGCGAAAGTAGCGCCGCGATTTTACGGCTACAGGGGTACAATCAGTGGTCAGGTTGGGGAACAGCGAGAGAGGCTCCACGTCCATCTGAGCGAGGGCGCACACAGCAAGCGTGTCCGGCCCACCGAAGTCCATTCCCAAACGTCCATGTCGCTTAAGGAAATCGTGCCCTAACAGAACGTCGGCACATAACGCAGGTAATACCATGAGATACACGTCTGGGAACGTGCGTCCCTTTATCACAAGTTTCAATCGACATGCCCCTTTTGTGCTCAGCCGAAGTCCTTGGGAGGCCATGAAGATCCGTCGTGTAGTCCCGAGAACCGGCCACCCATGTTGATGCACTGGTCATTGATCGATAAAACTATCCGTAGACCCCGTGTCGATTAAGGCTCGCGCAAAAACGCCCTCGACCGTGAGCGGAATGATGGCCTGCGCAAGGCCGGAAGACCCGGCAGGTATTGTGCCATCCGGGCGAGAAGATCACGCCTCGCGAGTGGATCCCACACCGGCTGCAGTTTTCCGGTCGTTCGGGCAGCCCGGGGAGGACCCCCGTGTCAAGCGCATAGTTGGCTGTGTTGGAGCAAGTGCGTGTAATTCGTAAGAGCCGCCGTCAGAGGGCGCTCGAGTCCCGTGCAGCGCTCGCTGCGAATCCAGAGGAGTTTGCAAAGCAGTACCTCGTTGCTTGTTTGAGGTGGGCGTCCGGACGCCAGCCAAGGCCGATCGCTCCGCGGCCGGTCGTGGTCGCGCCAGTTGTTTAGACGGCCCGATGTCCCCCACCAAGGTCGAGCGTGCAGCCAGGGGCCCACGAGGAGGGGATACTCTCATCAAGGCCGGGCGGGGCGCTCCGCTCGGTGCGCAGTCCGTTGGCTCAGCGATAAGCCCATTCAAGGCCGCGCGGGCTCGCGTACCTCACGCGGACTTCTTGCAGACCTTCGCGAAATGGCCCTTGGTGGAGCACAGATGGCATATTGCCTCCCGAGCCGGGCATTCCAATCGAGGGTGCTGCCGATTGCCACAGAAATAACACTTCGCGTACCGTTCAGGCCGTAGCCGGGCAGCGGTAGTGGCAGTCAGGCCGGAAGCCGAGTCCGCTTCAGGAGCACCCACAGACTCGGCCGTGGTCAAGTCCTCCCCCATATCCTCGGCGGTAACCCTCTCCGGTCGCGCGAGTTGAGAAGTCCCCGCCACGACTCGTGGGTGGTCATAAGCAGTAGATTGTTCACGGGCATCCGTAAAGACGTGAGCCAGCCATAGTGCCTCCGTGAACGTCAGCTCCGCGGTCTCCAGGAGTCGGAGCCTCAAGGCTCCAGAGCTGATTCCAGAGACAAAAGAATCTCAGAGAAGGTCATCCTGGACTTGCTCGTGTGTCCGTACCTCCTGAGCGCTGTCCGCAAGGAGGTGTCGCAGCTCCTGAGCGTAGCGATCGATCGATTCCGATGGTTGTTGTCGCCGCTGAGAGAGCTGGTGCCGGCCGTACACGGCGCTCCGTTTCTTTATGTATATTCGCTTTAGCTCGGCCAGAGCTGTAGCGTACATCTCAAATCGAGCAATGCACCGGTAAACGCGGTGGTGGACTTTCGACTGTAACACGGACAGCTCAGCCGCGGTGGTGGGCTCTGTTTCATACGCTGCGAAATAATTCTCCAGCGTTTTGAGCCAGTGGGTGAACTCCGACCCCGACTCCTCGGCTTGTGCGTCAGCGTCGAGGATCGGTACCATGATCATCTTGGGTTCAGCCATTTCGTTGACATAAATGATATTAAATGTCATGAAAATCAACCACTGACACGACTTGTACCTTGGGTAGGTTTAATATCATTTAGATCTGTGGTAACATCCTGTAAAATACATTCATGCAATAGACATCAGAATCGGAGCATTACATGGGAAATGACCGATATCAATAGGCAAAGCAAGCAAGTCCAGCATATAGGTGCGTACATACCATTCAAACTACAGGTCTATATGTCACAGTAAGTGTCGCTGGAGTGTCCTTGCGCCGCGGTTGTCCCGGGTCTTATAGATGCCCCTTTAGTGGGATAGGTGAGCACTCCCGGGTTCACCTTCAGTATAATTTCACTACAATGTGGCTTCAGAATCAGTGAAATAGGTTGGTGATGTGGCTTCAGAAGCAGTGAAATAGGTTGGTGATGTGGCTTCGAAATCAGTGAAATAGGTGGGTGATGTGGCTTCAGAATCAGTGAAAGAGGTGGGTAATGTGGCTTCAGAATCAGTGAAATAGGTGGGTGATGTGGCTTCAGAATCAGTGAAATAGGTGGGTGATGTGGCTTCAGAATCAGCGAAATAGGTGGGTGATGTGGCTTCAGAATCAGTGAAATAGGTGGGTGATGTAGCTTCAGAATCAGTGAAATAGGTGGGTGATGTGGCTTCAGAAGCAGTGAAATAGGTGGGTGATGTGGCTTCAGAATCAGCGAAATAGGTGGGTGATGTGGCTTCAGAATCAGCGAAATAGGTGGGTGATGTGGCTTCAGAATCAGTGAAATAGGTGGGTGATGTAGCTTCAGAATCAGTGAAATAGGTGGGTGATGTGGCTTCAGAAGCAGTGAAATAGGTTGGTGATGTGGCTTCGGAAGCAGTGAAATAGGTTGGTGATGTGGCTTCAGAAGCAGTGAAATAGGTGGGTGATGTGGCTTCAGAATCAGTGAAATAGGTTGGTGATGTGGTTTCAGAAGCAGTGAAATAGGTGGGTGATGTGGCTTCAGAATCAGTGAAATAGGTTGGTGATGTGGCTTCAGAAGCAGTGAAATAGGTGGGTGATGTGGCTTCAGAAGCAGTGAAATAGGTGGGTGATGTGGCTTCAGAAGCAGTGAAATAAGGGGGGTGATGTGGCTTCAGAAGCAGCGAAATAGGTGGGTGATGTGGCTTCAGAAGCAGTGAAATAGGTGGGTGATATGGCTTCAGAATCAGTGAAATAGGTGGGTGATGTGGCTTCAGAATCAGTGAAATAGGTCGGTGATGTGGCTTCAGAATCAGTGAAATAGGTGGGTGATGTGGCTTCAGAATCAGTGAAATAGGTTGGTGATGTGCTTTCAGAAGCAGTGAAATAGGTGGGTGATGTGGCTTCAGAAGCAGTGAAATAGGTGGGTGATGTGGATTCAGAATCAGTGAAATAGGTGGGTGATGTGGCTTCAGAATCAGTGAAATAGGTTGGTGATGTGGCTTCAGAAGCAGTGAAATAGGTGGGTGATGTGGCTTCAGAAGCAGTGAAATAGGTGGGTGATGTGGCTTCAGAAGCAGTGAAATAGGTGGGTGATGTGGCTTCAGAAGCAGTGAAATAGGTGGGTGATGTGGCTTCAGAATCAGTGAAATAGGTTGGTGATGTGGCTTCAGAATCAGTGAAATAGGTGGGTGATGTGACTTCAGAAGCAGTGAAATAGGTGGGTGATGTGGCTTCAGAAGCAGTGAAATAGGTGGGTGATGTGGCTTCAGAATCAGTGAAATAGGTGGGTGATGTGGCTTCAGAATCAGTGAAATAGGTGGGTGATGTGGCTTCAGAAGCAGTGAAATAGGTGGGTGATGTGGCTTCAGAATCAGTGAAATAGGTTGGTGATGTGGCTTCAGAATCAGTGAAATAGGTTGGTGATGTGGCTTCAGAATCAGTGAAATATGTGGGTGATGTGGCTTCAGAATCAGCAAAATAGGTCGGTGATGTGGCTTCAGAATCAGTGAAATAGGTGGGTGATGTGGCTTCAGAATCAGCAAAATATGTGGGTGATATGGCTTCAGAATCAGTGAAATATGTGGGTGATGTGGCTTCAGAATCAGTGAAATAGGTGGGTGATGTGGCTTCAGAAGCAGTGAAATAGGTGGGTGATGTGGCTTCAGAATCAGTTAAATAGGTGGGTGATGTGGCTTCAGAATCAGCGAAATAGGTGGGTGATGTGGCTTCAGAATCAGTGAAATATGTGGGTGATGTGGCTTCAGAATCAGCAAAATTGGTTGGTGATGTGGCTTCAGAAGCAGTGAAATAGGTCGGTGATGTGGCTTCAGAAGCAGCAAAATAGGTCGGTGATGTGGCTTCAGAATCAGTGAAATAGGTGGGTGATGTGGCTTCAGAAGCAGCAAAATAGGTCGGTGATGTGGCTTCAGAATCAGTGAAATAGGTGGGTGATGTGGCTTCAGAATCAGTGAAATAGGTGGGTGATGTGGCTTCAGAATCAGTAAAATAGGTGGGTGATGTGGCTTCAGAATCAGTGAAATAGGTGGGTGATGTGGCTTCAGAATCAGTGAAATAGGTGGGTGATGTGGCTTCAGAAGCAGCAAAATTGGTTGGTGATGTGGCTTCAGAATCAGTGAAATAGGTGGGTGATGTGGCTTCAGAAGCAGCAAAATAGGTCGGTGATGTGGCTTCAGAATCAGTGAAATAGGTGGGTGATGTGGCTTCAGAATCAGTGAAATAGGTGGGTGATGTGGCTTCAGAATCAGTGAAATAGGTGGGTGATGTGGCTTCAGAATCAGTGAAATAGGTGGGTCATGTGGCTTCAGAATCAGTAAAATAGGTTGGTGATGTGGCTTCAGAAGCAGTGAAATAGGTGAGTGATGTGGCTTCAGAAGCAGTGAAATAGGTCGTTGATGTGGCTTGCCTTTTTCAAGATCATTCCGTATCTCGGTGTGCTTGCTTCAACCGCCTTACCCAATCCCAATTCCATCACCCTCAATCCTACATCAATTCAAAGCCTTCATTTTCCTCCTTTTCCCACCTTCCCTCTCCTCGGCATTTTTCAAGCTAGGAAGACCAGTTTAGGGTCACTCAGAAGCAAATTGGACTACTTTCGGGTTCGCTCGAAATGCCGTCACAATCTAGAATTTTCAGGTATTGAGAGAGAGATTGTGGACGAGAACTTATTTATCGGTAACGGAGACGCGTCAAATCAGAATGGAAGTTAGATGACCTGCATGAGCAACAATAAGGAGAAAACATACAAACTCATGCTGTGCAGAGGTTGGAATGGAAATCGGAATGGAAATCGGAATGGAAATCGGAATGGAAATCGGAATGGAAATCGGAATGGAAGCGGATTGGAAATAGGAATGGAAGCGGAATGGAAATAGGAATGGAAATCGGAATGGAAGCGGAATGGAAATAGGAATGGAAGCGGAATGGAAATCGGAATGGAAATCGGAATGGAAGCAGAATGGAAATCGGAATGGAAACAGAATGGAAATCGGAATGGAAATCGGAATGGAAATCGGAATGGAAATCGGAATGGAAACAGAATGGAAATCGGAATGGAAACAGAATGGAAATCGGAATGGAAACAGAATGGAAATCGGAATGGAAACCGGAATGGAAATCGGAATGGAAGCAGAATGGAAATCGGAATGGAAACAGAATGGAAATCGGAATGGAAATCGGAATGGAAATCGGAATGGAAACAGAATGGAAATCGGAATGGAAACAGAATGGAAATCGGAATGGAAACAGAATGGAAATCGGAATGGAAACCGGAATGGAAATCGGAATGGAAATCGGAATGGAAATCGGAATGGAAACAGAATGGAAATCGGAATGGAAACAGAATGGAAATCGGAATGGAAATCGGAATGGAAATCGGAATGGAAACAGAATGGAAATCGGAATGGAAGTGGCATGGAAGTGGAATGGAAATCGGAATGGAAACCGGAATGGAAACCGGCATGGAAGCGGAATGGAAATCGGAATGGAAGCGGAATGGAAGCGGAATGGAAATAGGACTGGAAGCGGATTTGGAAATCAGAATGGAAATCGGAATGGAAATCGGAATGGAAATCGGAATGGAAACAGAATGGAAATCGGAATGGAAGTGGCATGGAAGTGGAATGGAAATCGGAATGGAAACCGGAATGGAAACCGGCATGGAAGCGGAATGGAAATCGGAATGGAAGCGGAATGGAAGCGGAATGGAAATAGGACTGGAAGCGGATTTGGAAATCAGAATGGAAATCGGAATGGAAATAGGAATGGAAGCGGAATGGAAATCAGAATGGAAATCGGAATGGAAATCGGAATGGAAGTGGATGGAAATCGGAATGGAAATCGGAATGGAAGTGGAATGGAAATCGGAATGGAAATCGGAATGGAAATCGGAATGGAAACCGGAATGGAAATCGGAATGGAAATAGGAATGGAAGCGGATTGGAAATCGGAATGGAAATCGGAATGGAAATCGGAATGGAAGCGGAAAATGCTATTGATGCTGACCCAAGCTATTCCATTTGCGTAGCTCCCTGGATGACCTTTGTGTGAGACTTAAATGCTGCTCTCGTGGTCTTTGATTAGAAGTGGATGTTCCCAGGTACAGGTGCAGCTGGGTGGGCACACACATACGTAGGTAATGGGTGATGAGGCACCGAAAAAGGTATCTGACAGTATTGTCCAAGGATAAGAAATGTTAACAAGGATTTATGTCTGCTCTGTGACACTGGCCATCCTCTTTTCTTCTTTTCTTTCTTACAACGCTTTGCACACATTACTGCCTGCCTCAGGATTCATAATTCCTCATTAGCCATTGAGTCAACACTGAGCTATGGAACAAAGTCGATTCAAAAACCGCCTCGTGTTATTAAACATATTAAACGCGCACGCCATGCCCCGGCGACATCACCGACGGCAGGCCACCATATGTCTCCGTCGATGTTTGCGTGACCGGGCGAGCATGGTCACCACAATATGGCTATTGCCCATGCTCCCTGTGTTACAGAACATGTTGTATTGGCTCAAATTGGTCCAAACACTTCGCCTATGATATATTTCATTGTCGAGTGGAATGGGACTCCATGTCGAGTTACCCGAGTACAGGACGCTCACTTCCGATTTGAGCTTCCTTTTTTCTGCGTACACGCTGTAATTTGTCCCACAAATCACTCTGCTGATTGGCTGCTTGTTCACTCTGCTGATTGGCTGTTTGGGTGAATGCAATGATTATGTGTAGGACAAACAAAAGCACAAAGAAAAATCTCCGCATAGAAGTCCTATGATATGGACAAAACATCAACTAAGAGGGAAAATAAATCTGCAGTTGAAGGAAAGTTCAAGCATGACGTCATAATGAACACAACGAAGGGGACAATAGATTTCTTTATTTTGTCCTTCTTGTCTTCTTTCAGTGAATACTACAATGGTACTCAGTTGAGCGCATACCTCCACCAAGCTGAAGTGTTTACGTTTTGTATCCCACTAAAAGGCAGATCTGGATCCGAACCTTAACGGAAATCCAATTGCCTTGTTCTTGGAATCTACCCAACTCATTCACCAAGTTTTGTCATAACTTGTCCACATCTTTTTGAAATATCCTGCTGTATATCGTTTTGGGGCCCATCCCTTAATTGGGAAGCATCACATTAAAAAAAAAAAATTAAAACTCTTGTATCCAGTTCCAGATCTTCATCAAATTTGAATCAATTCGTCCTTGTCACATATCCAACCTGCCCATCAAATTTCATTCAGATCCGTCCACAACATTTTGAGATATCCTGCTCACAGACAGACAGACAGAGGTGAAAACATACCCTTCGTCCACCTTCGTTGCCGCAGGTAAATACAGACTTGGCATTCAATATGGAATTTTTTTTTGTGGGGGTGAACTTACTTTTCAAGATGACTTAGAACCAAAAGTTCATTGGAATTATGTTGAAATTATTCTAGATTTTGTTAATGTGACCTTTAAAAGAAACAAAAACCACATTTGACATTTCGAAGCAAATAAATTGATCCTTGAAAGTGATGTAAACTGATATCGAACTCAATTCATGGACAGTACAGTGTTAAACTTCTGTACGTTTTCCAGAAGTATCTCTTTATTTTGCACATTAGCCAAAATTTTTTTTAACAAAAACAAAAGTTAAATTACGACTGGGATTACAGACAGTAAAATTACAGTTCAGTACTTCGTGTAACCCCCACGAGCATTCAGGAGAGCACGTACATGTCGAGGCATGCTGTTCACGAGATTTGCCAAGGTTTGGACAGGAATCGCTTGCCATGCAGTTACAATAGCCTGCTGCAATTCACGCACAGAGGTAGGCTGCTGGTCCAAGTTGTCGATTTGACGTGTTAATTCTGCCCACAAGTTCTCTATCGGATTCATATCCGGGGACATGGCAGGCCACTCCATATGCTCTACACCACGGTCAGCAAGAAAGTGTTGGATCATGCGAGCACGATGAGGCCGTGCATTGTCATCTTGGAAGACAGTTTCCTCGAAAGGCTGCACGAGCAAATGGAAGCAATGTTTCTTCCAGAATGGCCCTGTACTTGAACTGGTTCAGGTTTCCATTCAGAACAACCCGGTCAGTTTTGCCCCCTGCATGAAAAGCAGCCCAAACGGTCACCCCACCACCTCCAGCTTGGACTCTTGGCACTATACAATCTTTGTTGTAGGCTTAATGCACTTGTCTGCGCACTCGGACGCGGCCATCTTGACGATAGACCAGAAATCTAGACTCGTCACTGAAGATCACGTGATTCCAGTGTCCTGGCTGCCATTGACGGTGCTCTCTGGCCCACTGCAATCGGCACTGGCGGTGTTGTCTGGTCAGGCGTGGCTTTCTCAGGGGACGCCTGGCACGATAGCCTGCTTGACCCAGTCGTTGGTTGACTCGCCTTCTGGATACAGGCACATTTGTCAGTTGCTGCCACTCAACCCTAAGCCGATTAGTTGACTTGGTACGGCCATTGCAGACTAACCGGTGCAGCTGGCGATCATCCCTCCTTGTGGTTCTGCAGGGACGTCCTGGCCTCGGTATTGGAGTAGGGACACCCCTCTGAGAATTTCGTTTCAGGATCTTTGACACCTGACCTTGAGTGATGCCATACTGCCGAGCAATAGCACGCTGTTTCATGCCGTAATTTCGTAAAGCCACCACTCCATGACAAACAGTATTGTCGAGTTGATGGACCATCTCCAGAGGAAGCGGCAATAACTTTTGGAGACGTGCAGCAGTTGTTTTCCACTAATACAGAACGCAACAACCCTTGTATACCTGACTGTGAAGCCAATCATCAAATGCACCTGTCTGTACATTTTGCCACGCCACCTGTGATATAATCCTGTTGTTGACTTCTTGCTGCGACAGACAATCAGTGACATGGTTCTTTTAACAAATAAATCACCAAAGCGTAAAAGAAACTCACCAGATTGATATACTGAGTTAAGAAAGTAAATCCAAGTCAAGAAAAAAAATATATTCCATATTAAATGCCAAGTCTGTATATTAATGCAGTGCAATGGAGTATGCCTCCTCACTATGGGCTGGGCCTTCAGCATCCAATCGTCCCATCTTTACCCCAGATTGCAAAGGGATCGAATGCCTGTGAATCATGAGCGATCGAGTGAAATTGGATTTGCAGATAGCTTGATGGCTTCTCGGTCATCAATCTTGATTTGTGGTGTTGCACCTTCTACACCCATTACCACCTGCCTGTCTCGCAGATTTGCATTGGGCTGGCTTGTTTGGCATCATCCCATGTGAGCACTTAGCTCATGAAGCTGGGATCCTTGGCTCAAAATCCCATATGCTACGCTTACTTATCCATTGTCTACTAATGTCCTTGTATTTCATGTAAAGTGCATTGATGTCCTTGTATCCTTTCTTTTTCTGAATGGGTGATATATGTCCAAGTTACTCCATCAGCATTAAACATGGCAGCAAAAATTGAACTCTTTATTTATTTATATAATCTAATTTACAGAATCTATTCCTTGAATCCACCCAATCCCACTTTTCATTCCAGTCCTTTCTTGCATGGTAGAAGAATCACTGAGAAGCTTGTACATGTCTGACAAAAACGTTGACATCCATTGGAGAAGTTTGACATACAGTGATCTGACGCGTACCCTAACTCAATACGGAAGAGCTATTCACCATCAGATGAAAAACTCTGCAATGACTCAGACGTCTGAAGGACCCATCCTCTGGAAGTCTGCAAGACATGGAGATGCACCAGACTGAAGGCGTCACACGAAATTGTGGAACCGTCTATCGAGGACCCTGTTGGTGTCGCAATCATTGTGGGTAATTGACAAGATCGTCACAAACGTTTGTACTAAGTTCAACATGGGTCACTTCCTCAATGGTTTCAATATCCCAAGTAGAGCACACAAGAAAAAAGCAGGAATAATTGTCTATTAGTCAAGAAAAGATATCATTGGCCTTCAAAATCAGTCTCTGGCGCATCAATTTCACATCGCAGACTGGTTGGTGGTCTCTCTATCTTCTACCGCCTCCTTCCTGGTCTTGCACCCTCTGCTCTTTCCGTGCTCTGTCTCTCCCTATTGCCCCCTCACCCTAGGTGTCTTCCAGCAGCCCCCTTTTGGTAGAACTCACAGAATCCAGAAACACTGCTCACTTACACTCATTCATTCCTCTTTTTTCCCCTCCAGGGTTCAAGATAGATGTTCACCACAATCTTAGGGGGTAGCGGGACGTGAGGACGGGAACGGGGATGGGGTGGAGAGTTTGGGGGAGAGGGTTTAAAGCACTCTATCCACGGGTAAATTTGTCTTGTGGTGGGATGGAGGGTTGGGATGAACGGGTGGTGGAAAGGAGGGATAGTTGGGAAACAGCAATGTTTCTGTCTTTTGATTAAACTCGCCAGCAAAGCGACAAGTAGGCTCTGCTAGTCTTCTGATATAAAGAAAGTTTAAGCAACTTGATAATATATATTATGGTGACTCGCAACGGTACCCGCCCTATGGGCGGGGCTTCAATTGGGAGGCCTGAATGAAAAGGCAAAATATCAGAAATTTAAGGCTTTTTAAAATTTTAAACAATTTATATAAACATCCGTTAAATCATATCGCACGCAAATCATCAAAATCTAAACAGTATTTGTAGAATTTCAATAAAAGCCACATCACTGTTCATATCGGTAAATATTATTCCATCGTGTTTGGAAAAAATGGAAAATTGGAAAAATTGGAAAATTGGGAAAATCAATATCGTCTATTGTACTCCAGGGGGTCCCAGGATTACCCACCCAAAATTTTGTTGCGATCGGTTCTGCCGTTTTTGCGGTACCTGGGAACGGACAGACAGACATTTGGTGAATTATAGTAAGATGTTGAAATCTGAGTGAGAATAATTCGAAATTTCGAAAATGTTTCATTTCACTCATTTTAAGCGGAGGTTCAAACCAAAGCATCCAGCACCGAGCTTCACAGTGAAGCAGGAAGTTATTTTTGCTTGCACCATATATAAACAAGCAAGGATGGTTGATGACGGGAATGTTGGCGGACTTCCAAACAGGTGGAAGATGACCTCGAGCAAATTTTAGAGAGAATAGAGCAGAATGTTTGTGATGTACAACATATTGTATTTTGATTGAAGCTGTGAGTAAGGGGACAGGTAAAAATACCGAGTATCTATATAACTATGAGGTATGTGTGTGTGTGTGTGTGTGTTTGTATGTGAGTTTGTGTGTGTGGGTGTATCTATGTGCATGTGTGTGCAGGTGTGTGTGTGTGTGTGTGTGTGTGTGTGTGTGTGTGTGTGTGTGTGTGTGTGTGTGTGTGTGTGTGTGTGCGTTTGTGTATATTTGTGTGTCGGTGTATCTGTGCGCATGTAGATGTGTGTGTGTGTGTGTGTGTGTGTTTGTGTGTGTGGGTGTATCTGTGTGCATGTGTGTGCAGGTGTGTGTGTGTGTGTGTGTGTGAATGTGTGTGTGTGTGTATATATGTGTGTGTGTGTGTGTGTGTGTGTGTGTGTGTGTGTGTGTGTGTGTGTGTGGGTGTGTGTGTGTGTGTGTGTGTGTGTGTGTGTGTATCTGTGTGTGTGTACATGTGTGTGTAGATGTTTGTGTGTGTGCAGGTGTGTGTGTGTGTGTGTGTGTGTGTGTGTGTGTGTGTGTGTGTGTGTGCAGGTGTGTGTGTGTGTGTGTGTGTGTGTGTGTGTGTGTGTGTGTGTGAATGTGTGTGTGTGTGTGTTTGTGTGTGTGTATGTGTGTGTGT
>NC_136272.1:104152965-104185465 GCF_964187855.1 Myxine glutinosa
ATTCACGCACAAACACACACACACACACACACATACACACACACTCATACACACACGTACACACACATAAACACACACATACACATACACATACATACACATACACACACACACACACACACACACACATCACCAACATGAACACATCTGCTCAAAGCATTGTTACTTGTTGGGAGAACAAGATGATGGTCAACCTGTAATAGTCACGTGTTCCATACTATAGAACAAAGTACATCTTTGTATATCATATTATATGCTCTTTGTAAATGAGAACATGAAATAAACTTTAAAAATCCCATATAGATTGGGGTGTTCGTGCTGTCATTGCAATCCTGGCTGACGAATCACGATACCTAGTTCATGAATACAGGGAACCAGGTTCAAATCCCATATACTGTGGCGGTTACCTTATGTGCAGGTAACCGCATGTGGCGGTTACCTTATGTGATTACCTTATTTGGTTGCATAATACACGTGCACGGGCCTGTTGGACTTGTGGTTGTGCGGACGTGACGCACGCGCGGTTGCCGGAGCCACGCCCTCCAAAGAGGGCTTTCGGCTTTATATAAGCGTGCCGACTTCCGTTCGAGTTTAGTGTGCTGGATCTTGCTGTTACAATAAACCATCTTCGAACCCTACGAATGGCCTCGTTCTCTCGCCTTCCGCGACTCCTAAAATACAATATAATGTATAGTTGTCTCTTGTGTAGGCCTATACTCATGCCCTTATTCATGTATAACTACACGAATGTCTTTGTCCTTCATATGGGACATGTACACACTCCACTATGAGCCTAAGATCAAATTAAGGAAAAGAAACATTTATTATGTCTGTCTCCTAACATGTTGTTGTTCCAAGTGTGGCCAATGAAACAGCTCATGATATGATCAGCCAATCAGAGGCTGGAACATGATTTCCTGAAGAAGCTCGTGTCGTGTGATGAGACCTGCAGGGCCCATAATTCCACCCCAGGGTCAAAAGGTAACTCATTTGGAATTTCTCCAACATGGGAAAACCATCAATGTACAGTTAGTACTACAGTGACTCACCCTGTGTCGGTGAAGTGAGGGAAGCAATGCACAGACGGCGGCCATGTTGCTTTCTCAGGACCTGCCTTTACTTTAGGCCGATTATAATATTGCTCATCCCGACATGCCAAATGAAACAATATAGGTTACAAATTTCAAATGACTCCTCTTTGACCCGTTTTAAAAAACATCTGAGCGTCATTAGATGCACATATATTGTTACCGCATGTGTCGACTGCATTTCTGTCACAAATATTTATACACAGGTAGCATCGAAGCACGAGCACATCACTCATGGGGCAGGTGTGTATGCATAGCAGGGAAATACTTTAATAAATAGGTGAAGTAAAGCTTTCTGTGCTTTTTGATTTTCTAGATCTAGTACATTTGCTTCCCGAGGGAGCGGCAGGAATGGTCATGTCATTACCCTCTCTAGGGTGAATATATAGATTACCGTAGATATAGGAGCAGTCCAATTGTCTGTTGGGGGCACGATAACCATATACTGCCTCAAGATAGCACTAGCATGTCTCGTGTTAAACGACATTACTGACTTTATATATATATATATATATATATATATATATATATATATATATATATATATATATATATATATATATATATATATATATTTATATATATACAGTATATATATATATATATATTGTTACGTGCTCCTCCCTGACACCCTGGTCACGGTGTACCTCCGAGCCCCGAGAGGAGTCACGGCAGAAAAATGTGTTATTCTGTATGTCAAAGATCAATGGAGAAGCCACCCCAATTGTTACTCACAAACAAATATTGTATTAAGATCACACAAGAATAACAGTACAACAACAATAGTATTCAAAAGTACAATCAATATGTCCTATGATGGTACCATCAATTTCGTAATATATAACTCACTGTGCTCCAAGTGAGTGAACCAAGAACATTCCCCAATGTCTCTTATTCCCGGCTTCAAGCCAAAGTTGGTTCGCTCCAGCAAACGCCAGAACAATGTCCAATTGAGACCAGAATCCCGTGCGGATGGCAGGTACAGTCACACAGCCAAAGCTGCACAAAGGCGCGCTCAAGGCGACTGGGAAATCCAAAGGCGCCCTCCAGGCGACTGGGAAATCACACCCTCGGGTATGGACGTTCCACGGCTCACAGTCGGCGAACCGCAAATTAATCTGCAAAAGCCACGGTGCACACACACATACCAAATACGTCTGAAAGTGGTGAAAACGGCTGACGAAGCAAAGAAACCTTGCTCGACGCGCGAAGCGCGCGATTCAAAATGGCCGACGACCCGTTCTTGAGACGTAACGGCCCGACGATAATTCTCCTCGGAATCCACCGCCAAAAACCTGACACGCAGGTTGATCGGTCACAGCGATGACAACTCTGTCGCAGGAACCCCTTTCCTGGGAAACCCGAAAGTTCGCGAGTGACTCCCGTTCGACAACGTTCGCTTCAGAACTCAGAGCAGCTCGGCTTTCTTGTCCGACTCACTCGCTCCGCCTTCTTTCTCTCCTCTTCCTCTTCGTCGCCGTCCGGCTCCTGTTTCATTTAAAACATTAACCTTTTACCTTTTGGCAATAATAATTGCTATTTCCCTCAAACAACCATAATAATTAATACATGGAACCAGAAATGTTTCAAGTGGAAGAAAACCACAACAACGGAAGTAACGAATCCATAACAATATATATATATATATATATATATATATATATATATATATATATATATATATATATGTATATATATATATATATATATATATATATATATATATATATATATATATATATATATATATATATATATATATATATATATATATATATATATATATATATATAAATATATATATATATATATATATATATATGTATGTATATATATATATATATATATATATATATATATATATACTAAGTCGAGGCTCGTGTAAGAGCTAACGCATAGAACATATAATAAAGGGAGCGGGAGACAAGAGGGGAGATAAAGGGAGACGTACAACAACAGGGACATCGGGAGATCTGTGGAAGGGAGAGGGCTGGGTGGGTTACACGGGAAAAAACAAGATGGATACTACAAGGACTTCCAGGAAAGAAAATGGAATTTGAAAGAGGTGGATTTGGGGTGCATTAACGGGGGTAGAAAGGATCAAGGTTTTGGATGGGCGAAGACAACAGATGGTGGTGAACAGCTGTTTTAAAGACCTGGAGGGAGGAGTGGGATTGAAGAGAGTGAGGGAGTTTGTTCCAGAGGCGGGAGAAAAGAGGAATGAAGGAGTGACGGTGAGCAGAGAGTCTTGATTTTGGCAGTTTTACCCAGAAGAGGGTTGCAGGCAGATCTTGTGCGTCCTGCAGCAATATTTGGGGGGAAACAGCACAGACAGAGCTGGGGGAGCAAGGCCGGAGAGTAGTCGGTAGAAGACATTTTTGTGTGATTGAAGTCCACAGAGTACCGTATGTGTGTGTGTGTGTGTGTGTTTTTTGGTAGAGAAATGATAACTGAAATGATTGTTATAGACCAGGATATTTTCTTGAGCTGTACCATGAACCCGATGATGGGGTATATATCAGTTTCCTCCAGAGGAAAGCTTTGACTTCCGTGGTCTATGAAGTGGGGCCTTCCAGAGGTGCCACAACAGGTGAACCATTAGTTGTGAGACATTTTTCTTTCACACGAGCTCAGTCACCATTCGTTGTTTGCCAAAAGCAGAACAAATAAAGGAGAACACCATTACTCATATATTGGAGAAAATACATTTAAGTCGGTTATTTTGAGCACAATCATATTGAATAATGGAAAGCGAGCATTTCAGGCATCATGATGTAAGGCAAACACCTCGGCGTACATCAATCATTTTGACGCAGGGTGAAGAATCTGATACATAACAATGCAAAGCCTCTTTTTCATTTTGGTATACAGATCGAGCCAAGGCTCCTGGAAGAGTTGGGACAATATTACGGATGCAAAATGGTGGAGTTTTTATATTAACAAGTTCCCCCACCTCCTCTTTCCACCCCTTCCCTGCAACTATTGGGGGCGTAACTTCACGGTGGTTGTACCTCCCAATGCAAGTCGAGGACCAAATCTTCCCCATTCTTCCCTGTTGCCCGGATTCGTCAGGGCAGCGCGGTAACGGTCAGAGTGCCGATCGGTCCCCATGGACCTACTCCTTTCCCTCTTGGCTCTCTCCCCCTCACCCTCTCTCTTTCTCTCCCCCCTCCCTCTCCCTCTCTCCTTTCCCTCCTTCTCTCCCTCTCTCTCTCTCCCTCTTTCTCTATCTCTATCTCTGGCGTGGCTCTGATTTAGTGAACATGGGGGTACACCATCCTGGATGTGGGGGATCTCTGGGTCGCTCCTGGGAGATCAGTCTGCTGTCTCCATGCCACGGGCTTGTTCGAGAGAACTGTCCGGGGCTATACAACAACAACAACAACAACAACAACAACCCCCTTCACTTACTCACCAACCATTCACTTTTTCTTACTGTTGGTCTCGACCTCCAAAAACTAGCCCTTTCCTTCTACACATTTCTCCTTCCATACTCTTCTGTACCATTCCCCACTCTTCTACACTTTCCCCTTTCCTTCTGTCCTTTTCCCTTTTCCTCCATACCTTCCTCTTTCCTTCTGCACCTTACCCTTTCATTCTTTACCTTTTCTTCCTTTGCTTTGCTCAATTTTATTTTCCTTAATTTAATTCTACCCTCATCCCTCTTCCTCAGGTGAAATGCATCGAGATAGCTCATCCTCTTTCGAAAGCTTGGTCTGGAATCCTGACCTTAACATTTTCTGAAGCATCATTCCCCATTTTGAGCAGATTTGGTCACCATAACCTCATGGCAACACGCAACCACTGTTTTAACAAGAGAATCATCTTGCATAGCTGGGTGAGTGCAATGCAACATTTTTTTTTCACCACTTTTTTTGTTGTTGTTGTTGTTGTTGTAGTTTTCTATGCAATCTTTGTAGCATTCTTTTCACCACCATGTACCGCAGGTAAACCACCACGAGCATGTTGTCCAAGTTTTCTCTTATTACGTAAATAGTCCAAATTGAAAATGCTTATGAATGCAAAATGAAACTTATACCTGGTGTTGACCTAATGGTTAGGGTGGTGGGCTTGGGATCCTAAGGTCCTGAGTTCGAATCCCATTCAGTTGTTGAATTAATACCAGGTGTGGTTGACTCAGCCTGTCATCCTTCCGAGGTCGGCAAATGAGTACCAGGGTACTGGGTTCCACCTCGCAAGGAGGTTGGTGGCAGGATTTGCACTCTGGCTGCTGTAAACACACCTCATTCAGTAGCACACACAATGGTGTGTGTCGGGATGGTGCTGAGGAGTCGTCAAAGGATGCAGCGATGTGCTGATCCAGTGTACGCTCCCATATATATATATATATAGAATATAAAATAATCCAAACACTAGGATCTCCTATAACAAGTCAGGTACAACAGCAGGAGGGATTCCCTAAATCCTACAGAGCAGCCGGGAATCTCGGGACATTGCAGTGGCATTCAAATAACATTATTATCCCCGTGTCACCTGCATGTCCCATTCCCCTTCGTCAAACCACTACGTGCATGGCTGCCAGTCCACCTTCTCCCATGTAGAGTTATCTCGCAGACACATTTTGTATTCAGCCGGAGTATTTTGCAGATAATCCATGGGATCTTCTGGAGGTTTTTCTCAATAAACTCGCTTCACGAGAGTTTCTGGAGCATTTGTTCACCCAGGTAGTGCTATGCTCACAAAAAAAAACAGTTGCAAAAGCAGGTGAAAATGAGTCCAAAAACGCTCAATGCTCCTTCGCCCCCAACCCATTTGTCACACCCTTAACTCTCGGAGCTTGGTAATTGCCAGCTCGTTTTGCTTGTCTATATTCATGATTCCCCGAGAGGCCAACGCTGCAATTGTTGAGAAACGTGGCATCATTTCTACTGCCAGGGCTCCTCGATTGGTTTCAGATACCATTTGTGATACTGGCCCAGAAACATCTGTGTCTCTAATATATTGACATTCTTGAGATACTTGAGGTTCATTCTTGAGTTTCATCAATGATCTCTCCGACTCTCTGGAAAATCATCTCCATCTCTTTGCTAATGACTGCACTATCTGCCGCTCCATATCTCAACCCTCAGATCGGCAGTCTGCAGCATCTTTACTCTCTGCAGACCTGGCCAAAATCACAGACTGGTCAAACAAGTGGAACATGTCTTTCAATCCTGACAAATCTCACACTCTCACTTTGTCTCTCCGAAAAAACGGTCTGGACAATCCTCCCATCTACTTTCTCAATAATCCTCTTTAAGAAGTTCTGTCACTCAAGCTTTTGGGTCTCACTATCTGCCATGATCTTTCCTGGGAAAACCACATTTCCAAGCTGGCCTCCAAAGCCAGTCGCCGACTGGGCATCCTCCGTCGTGCGAAGTCCTTCCTTGGCACACTTGAGCTCCTCACCACATACAAGGCTTTCATTCGCAGCTCAATGGAATACTGTTCCCCCCTCTGGGCTGGTGCTCCTGCCTCACACCTAGCTCAACTTCACGCTATTGAAACCAAAGCTTTCAGAATCATTGGAATCTCCCGCTGCTGATTCTGAGGGCTGATTTTGAGGCTCATTCTGAGGGCCTTTCACTCACTCACCGCAGGCAGGTTGGTGGTCTTTCTGTCTTCTACCGACTCCTATCCAGCCTAGCCCCCCAGCTCTATGGTCTGTCCCCCAAATATCCCTGCAGGACGCAGAAGATCGGCCAGTAACCCTCTTATGGGGAAATTTCCAAAATCAAGACTCTCTGCTCACCTTCACTCCTTCATTCCTCTTTTCTCCCGCCTCTGGAACAAACTCCCTCACCCTCTTCAATCCCACTCCTCCCTCCAGGTCTTTAAAACAGCGGTTCACCACCATCTCCTATCTTCCCCCATCCAAAACCTTGATATTTTCTACCCCATTAATACACCCCAAATCCACCTCTTTCAATCTCCGACTTCATTCCTGAAATTCTTAGTAGTGTCAATTTGTTTTATACCATGTACCCCTTCGCTCACCCTCCTCCCCTTCCCCAGCCCTCTCCTTTCCACAGATCTCCCGATGTCCCTGTTGTCTACTGTTGTGCTTGTGTGTTTCGTCTCTCTCCCCATCTTGTCTCCCCCTCCCTTTATTGTTTTTTGTGTCCCTGTATGTTTTTGTGCTAATGTGTGTTTAATGTGTATCGAATGTGTGTTTAACGAACCTCGATTTTGTATACCAAAGAAAAAGGCAAAAGTTTACCCATTCGGCATAACCCACTGCGATCATGAACCAAGCAATAAATGATGCTACGTAACCCAGAAAAGGGTTCCTTGCAATTAAAATCTCTTTCTGCAGTTCCCTGAGTTTTGGCAGAAGGGAAGAAAATTTCAACAGGGTAGGTAAACGCAAGTTGAGCACGATGAAACGAGAGAACAGCAAGACGCCACAAAAAAAAAACTGAGGCCTACCTACAGTACTTTCTATCCTCGTTCATAGTTCCATCAGCAGTGTTGACAGTGATGAAAAGCTTACGTTTGGAGTTTCTAACCCCAGGGGCTGCCAGCGAAACGCGATCCACATTCAGGAGTTCAACCAGAATTTCTCCAGGGAATGGGGAGGAAGGGAAGTGAATGGGTCCCACGTTTCCTGCCAACTATTAGAAATCACTGTAAATTAAAGGGATGTGGCAGATGGTCTAATTGTGGACATTACATTCTCTGTACTACGGCCAATGAAAAGGCACGGGTCCCCTAGCTGCCCTAGTTACGCCTTTGTCAACATTGCAGGCCACAGCTGGTAATGAGACGTGAACTTTGGGACAGCCAGGAAATTCCCTCTCTCTATCCTTTTCTGGATCTTGTAATTATTTAGCTTCTCATGAAAGAGCAAAAAAAAAAAATGCCCTGCACCTTTAACAACACTCCCTCGTTTCTGGGATATCTTCCAAAAAAACACAAATATCCGTTCTCTGGAACGAGTGTGGCGCAACAAGAAATTTTCGGAGCCACGGGATTTGTTTTGGATGATGAAAATTTTAACAACGTGCCATTAAAAATGCACGAGCCTTCTGTCCAAAACACGAGAGGCCAAGCTGCGAAAGGCCAAGCGGCGGTGTGCCTGGTACTGTGCTCTGCCTGATTGGGGGTGTATTGCGGATACATCACATGGAAAAGGGCAAGATCCCCATAGTTTATAACAAGGTATTTGGCATTCACAAATCAGTAGTTCCTGTGTGTGTGTATGTGTATATATATATATATTTATATGTGTGTGTATATATATATATATATATATTTATATGTGTGTGTATATATATATATATATATATTTATATGTGTGTGTATATATATATATATATATTTATATGTGTGTGTATGTATGTATATATATATATATATATATATATATATATATATATATATATATATATATATATATATATATATAGTTACAGACGCGGTTGTGGATGTTGGTTTACCGAGCGGTTTGGTATGACCACGTCTGCACAGTTTACCCGATTCCACCCGAACGTTGACTAAGTCGCGCTATGCTAAATCAATGATGGAAAAGGACACAACGGCTGGGACTAAAATGACACGACACCAAGGGTTCAGTTCTCAAGACCTCCGGAGGAGGTTATATTAGGGCGGAAGGTTAGATTACAGGAATGAGAGGGACAGCATAGAAAGACAGGCACTTAGACACACTTATCTTATTCCCTGACAGACGACAGATAAACAGGACAAAACTGACTCACACGGGGATTGATGGCAAGGAAAGGCAGGTATTCGATGGCCAGCACAAGGTGCACCTTGTGCTCAGGGACAGGATAGCGCGGCCCAGTCCAGAGATGCGGGAGGTCTCACAGCGCTCGAGGTGGTGACTTGTCTTCTCAAGCTGGGGGCGCATCTGACGTCACATCCGGTCAGTCGCTGCGTATATCCGGCGGGGAGTGACACGCCCTCGGCTCGTTAGCTCCGCCCCAGATGGAATCGGTCCGCCCTTCTTATTGGGTGCGGGGGGGTTACCAGGCTCCGCCCTTGACGAGGAGCTGACAGCCAGCCCCTTCGTGGTAACCCCGTGGAGCGCATGGGTAATGGCGGCTAACCGAGCCGGAGTGAGGACGCACACTCCCCGCGCGCGCCGTTGTTGTAGTTGTTGTAGTTGTTGTTGTAGTTGTTGTTTGGGGAAGAAGATGGGAGGAGGTATGGGAAGGTCCTAAACTCACTACTGGTGCCATATAATCACATTCTGGTGCAACGAAGAGTCAGAATTAATGGAAACGAGTCCTTAACTGACATAGACTAAGAATAACTAGCAAGATGTCCGAAAGTTGTCTACGTGAGATGCGGTGGACCTGGGCACGACATTTAATGGGGGAAAGAGGGGAAGGTCGGTTCTACAGAGTGTTGTTTACAGACAATGGGACTAGGGAATGGGGGATTGGGGATAGTTGGGGAGTATTGGGGAAATAGGGGAATATTTACAAGCGGATATGGAGGCCAAATTCCATATTCGCAACATTGCACCCTTCTCTACCCTCGGGGCGTCCCGACCCGATAAATTTTTACCTATTTTAGTGTGGCACTCAGATGTAGTTCCCTCTACTATTAACTCTACCCTGAGTGCGACAGTTTTACAGATATTCACAAATGAGTAAATATGTCCCCCTGCGACGTTGCACCCTTCTCCTCTCAGAAACACACCCACAGGATAACCGAATCCGGAAAGAATTCGCAAACTAAACATACAGCCGGTAGGGAGCATTATTTACAAGACTACGCTGATATTTACACTACGATCCAGGACCTGTTTTTGGAGGAACACATGCAGATGTTATGCATAGAGAGAGCACGCATGCCAGCATCGATACACCAACCCACGAGTGCTCTGTGGCCTACGGCCTTTAATAATGTGCAGAGCATCCCTTCTCAGCACCAAAAGCACCACCCCAGCACCAATCGGTGCAGTCACCATTGTTCAATGAATAAAAATAACTTCAACAACCCCTAACCCTGCAGGTGTCTCTTGCTCTTCGTGTGGTGCACGTGGCCTTCTGGCTTCTTTCAAAAAAATAAAGAAAGGCGCCAACCGCGTCCATTTCCTTATTGTGGCCGTCAGGGTGCCAACTATTAGTGGTTCACCTGTTTGGCATAGGTGCCACGTTGACCCATAGGTCTTTCCACGGGTGGTGCTTGGCCGCAAAAGAACTGCGGTCCATTGTGGGTGGCCACAAACATTGCGGTCCATATGGTGTATCGATCCAGGCAGCAAGCAGCGAAAGTGCAGGCCCACAACTGCGTAGCCAGCACCTCTCTCTCCTCTCTCTCTACCCCAAAGCCAGATCCTCGGAGGTGGGAGACAAAAGAAGCAGACAAGTGAGTAAGGTGGTAAGGGCGCAAAAGTGCACGCAATGCAAGGTAATGCACACTGGGGGCACATGGGAACCAGGTGAGACAGGTACGTTCCTACCGTACGCCCCCCCCCCCCCACCAGGTAACCTACATGGCCCCTCCGTTACCCCTTACTGTATCCACAAAACACAACACTACCCATAAACATCTACTTTACCAATCAACAAACGTCCCTACTGTCTTCCCCGTTCCTCCCATATACCAAATTCGTCTTCTCTCCCTCCTAACCAATCAAATTTGCCATTTTCAACTTTCATCAAAATTTGCCATCTCCAACTCAACATCATAATTTGCTATCACCAATTCATCATCAGTCCCTCCTAGGGAGGGAGAGATGGAATCACCCCAATGTCTCATCCACGTCGTGATGCGTCTCACAAATCCTCACAGCAATTTCATTTCCTGCAACAAAACAAAGAAAACACAGGTGTGGAGTCATCATCACCACAGGTAAGTGGCTGCGTATGGTGCGACAGGTTCATCAATCCTAACTATTTCCTAAATGACTTTAACAACTTTACACTACCCGGGGTCTTTCTCCGGCCAAACCATTGGCCCTCTTACACTATGGGTTCTAAAAACCAATTCCCATTGGCCAAACTGTGGTGCTTTTCAATTTGGGGTCTCACTCCCCCGATTCATCTCCCGGTGCCCTCGCACAATTTCTGGGCTGCGACGTGAAGCTCTCCTAGCCGGTCTACCCACCTGCACACCTCCACCACTGCAGTCGCCTCCGAGCTTACCTGCTCCTTACCCTAACCTAACTACCTGGGGAAGGCCCTCTGGCGCTCTCCCCACTCGGTGCCCTCTCTGGCACTGGGCTGCCCGATCCACACCCGGGATCCTCAGGCACCCACTGACAACTACCGGCTCCCAGAGCCCACCTGCGGCCTCACCTGGCCGACATCCTCACAGTGGTGGAGTGCCCAACCAACTACACACACTAACAGGCTACACGCCCAGCCATTTCCACAACACTAATGCACCCATCCACAATACCATTCTGTCACCCGCACCACAAGTGCCAATATCCAACCACAATTTACCTGTACCCTCTACCTAACACTTACACTACCCGCCCCGGGTATCCGTGATGGGGGTCCACTCTTCCCCCATTCACACCTTCGCACCAGGCACACCACTCCGTACCACCTACTCCAACTCTCTCCACACACCTGTACTTGCACACCTGTGATCTCACACCTGGTGCCACCTGCACCCTTCTCTCCCCAAGCGCATTCGCGCTGATCCACAACACTCATTACTCACACACTGCTCCACACACCTGTCCAGTTGCACACCTGTGCAATCACACCTGTTTGATCACACCTGTTCAATCCTCACCTGTTCAATCCTCACACACACGGCATCATCTCAGCTAACTACTCCCCTCTGAAACTTGCGCTTCCCAGTCGTCCCTTTAAACTATTGCGCTCCCTCGTCATTATCATCCATACTAATCTACCTGCGTCCCCACTACAGGTATCAGTCACTAACTAATCTTAACGTTACCTACTGTCATCTTCGCTAGATCCCTATCAATATAACCTAACCCACCCGGGTTAGTTTTCACTGCCATACACCCCATAAGCTATTGCGCATTTGCCCCCACTATGGGAAGGGTGGCAGGGATGCCACCCTTACCCACCGGGCCCATCGCACACTACCAATTTTGCACATCAAATTTCAACAAATTAAAAATTTGCCAATCATCTGCCAATCACTGTACCATTACCAATCATCACTCTGCCAATCCTTTGCCAATCATCAAATTTTGTTTTTCTCTAATTTTGGGGCCAAAACACTAACCTCATCACCCAGTCTACTCACTAATGCCTCTCGGTGCGCCAATTCCTGTCCAAAGCCCGGCTTCGTAAAGCCAAGCAATGAATGCGGGTTGTTTGGTGCCAGCGGCTGGATACGTCCCGCATTCGGTGCAGGGACGGGGGCTTACCCGGGCCGAGATCCCACGCACCACCTCGGCACGGAGCCATCCCATGGCTCGATCTCGACCTGCCGGAATGCCTCAACAGAAAGTGGTCGCCATGACGACCCTTCCTATCGGGCTGCCCGCTCCGCCTAGTGGAGCACGGACGCGGCCGTTCAAAGCGAGGCCCAGCACGCACCGAGGGCCCGCTTCGGCTAAAAGTCGACCTAACCTCTAACCTGGTTACCGTCGATGCTTCACCTGGATTCTTACACCCCGCAGCCCGTTCCTTGCTCACACATCCAGCCGCCTCCATGCTCCGCGTCGTACCTTTCCTTACACACCCAGGTACTCTCATTCCACTCACAGACTTGGTCACACACCTGACCACCGAACACCTTGGCACACATTCGTTGGTCGCACACCTCACCAACACACCTCTTCGCGCCCCCTCCTCTGTCACCTCCTCTGTGACAATCACAGGTGTGCTCTCATTTGCACACCCAACCACGTGCCTCACTACCAATTCCAGCGTGCATTCCCACTCACGCTCCTTGTCACTCTCACTCCTCTCACCACCACTCTTGACAACGCACTCTTTCCCCATGCACCTGTCCGTCACACACCTTTCTCGTGCACACTCTCCCGTCACACCCTTTGTAACACTTACCACACCGCGCTTCCATGTGCCCCCTCGCACACGCGCTACGACCGACTCACTCTCGCCAGCACCCTCACTCCTTGGCACGCACTTTTTCCTCACACACCCCAGAGTTGGACTTTCTTGCACACCTCCTTTTTCGCACACCAGACCTGTCGCACACTTCACCAACGGCCTCTCACGAACACCCGGGTCTATCTCGACCCCCAAGCTTCTTAAATCCCCTGGCGCATCATACGCACGACCATATTGGTCACCACTTACACCGGGTCCTCTTCCTCTTCGCTTCTCCTCCATCACCTGCGAATCCCTCATCCGGTTAATGAGCACATCATCACGATCCAAACACAGACTTTGGACCAATTCTTTTATCTCCTCTTTTATCTCTTTCTTATCCCCTCTCCGTCGCTTCTTAATTTCGCTCACCCCTTCTTCCACTTCTTCTAATTTCTGCTTCACCTCCTTTATTTCCCGGTACGTCTCCTCAAGCTCATCCTCTAAGGCTACCTTGACCGTTTCCATGTGCGTCCTCACCTGCCGGTCCTTCGTCTCCATTACCTCTATCACCTCGTCCAACCTCGTTGTCAGTCCCTCACGTACCATCTGACATTCCCTCTTCGTCGCTACCAAGTCATTTTTTAGGTCATTTTGTGTCGCTTTTAACCCTCCTATTACCGCAGTGTTCCTTTGTACCTGCTCCACTAACTCCGTCTGTCCCACCGTCAGCTGCTCCACCTCCTGCGTCAGGTCCTCTATGCCCCCTTGTAACTTTACAGTCCCCTTTCTCACCTCCTTCTCCATGTGCTCCTTACAGTGCCTCACCTCCTCGCGCACTCCTCCGACCTCCTCACTCACACCTCTTCTGATCTCCTCTCCCATCACTTGCATCTCCTGCCCAGATGCCACCCTCATCTGCTCCATTTCCTCCCTGTGAGCATCCAGTTTGGTCTCTACCCCCATTCTGACCCCCTCTATCCGCTGCTCCATTTGTTTAACTTCCCTTTCCGCTTGGTCCCTCATGTCCCTCAATTTGCCTTCCATACTGTTTTCTAACCCCTCTAACCCATTTTTCACTCCCTCTATCTGATTCTCCTGGGCAGCCATTCTATTTTCTACCCCCTCTAACCCCTTTTGCATCCCTTCCATTTGATTCTCTTGAGCGGCCATTCTGTTTTCTACCCCCTCTAACCCCTTTTGCATCCCTTCCATTTGATTCTCTTGAGCGGCCATTCTGTTTTCTACCCCCATTAACCCATTTCTCACCTCTTTTATCCCGTTGTCTAACCCCTCAAAATTATTGTCTAACTTCTCACCGGTACCCCTCGCTTCGTCCCTCATTACCCCCATTTGGTTTCCCATTACCCCCAATTGGCCCTCCAATCGCTCACTCTGAGCATCCATCCGGTTCCCCATTACCCCCATCATTCTGCTTTCCATTTCTTCGCTATTCTTGTCCATAAGGGCCTTCATTTGTAGAAAAAAAAGGTTCAAATCCACCAGGGGCGCTGCCACGGTCGCGGGCGTGGGCGCCGTGGCCATGTGCGAGGCGCCATTTCGCGCGCCCGCCATGTCGGGCGCAACGACGCTAATTTGTGCGTCTGCTACCCTCGCTGCTTCGCTCTCCTCGCGTCCCTCAATTTGGTCCTGGACCGACCCTGCCTCACTCTCCACTACCGGACCCCAGCCGACTTGGTCTGCCATAGCGCGACTTTCAAAATTCGGGTTTTTATTTTCGTAAAACAAATTCAAATTTCGCCGTTACAATTTCGAGCGCGTAAACGCGCTCCGGGTCCAATCTCACTCCTCGACACCAAATGTTACAGACGCGGTTGTGGATGTTGGTTTACCGAGCGGTTTGGTATGACCACGTCTGCACAGTTTACCCGATTCCACCCGAACGTTGACTAAGTCGCGCTATGCTAAATCAATGATGGAAAAGGACACAACGGCTGGGACTAAAATGACACGACACCAAGGGTTCAGTTCTCAAGACCTCCGGAGGAGGTTATATTAGGGCGGAAGGTTAGATTACAACGACAAGAGGGACAGCATAGAAAGACAGGCACTTAGACACACTTATCTTATTCCCTGACAGACGACAGATAAACAGGACAAAACTGACTCACACGGGGATTGATGGCAAGGAAAGGCAGGTATTCGATGGCCAGCACAAGGTGCACCTTGTGCTCAGGGACAGGATAGCGCGGCCCAGTCCAGAGATGCGGGAGGTCTCACAGCGCTCGAGGTGGTGACTTGTCTTCTCAAGCTGGGGGCGCATCTGACGTCACATCCGGTCAGTCGCTGCGTATATCCGGCGGGGAGTGACACGCCCTCGGCTCGTTAGCTCCGCCCCAGATGGAATCGGTCCGCCCTTCTTATTGGGTGCGGGGGGGTTACCAGGCTCCGCCCTTGACGAGGAGCTGACAGCCAGCCCCTTCGTGGTAACCCCGTGGAGCGCATGGGTAATGGCGGCTAACCGAGCCGGAGTGAGGACGCACACTCCCCGCGCGCGCCGTTGTTGTAGTTGTTGTAGTTGTTGTTGTAGTTGTTGTTTGGGGAAGAAGATGGGAGGAGGTATGGGAAGGTCCTAAACTCACTACTGGTGCCATATAATCACATTCTGGTGCAACGAAGAGTCAGAATTAATGGAAACGAGTCCTTAACTGACATAGACTAAGTATAACTAGCAAGATGTCCGAAAGTTGTCTACGTGAGATGCGGTGGACCTGGGCACGACATTTAATGGGGGAAAGAGGGGAAGGTCGGTTCTACAGAGTGTTGTTTACAGACAATGGGACTAGGGAATGGGGGATTGGGGATAGTTGGGGAGTATTGGGGAAATAGGGGAATATTTACAAGCGGATATGGAGGCCAAATTCCATATTCGCAACAATATATATATATATGTATATATATATTTAAATATATATATATATATATGTATATATATATATTGTAACGAATGTTGAAACGTTACAATGTGAACGTTACAAAAGTACGGTAACACCCTGTTAATGTAAATAATGGTCGCAGTCGGCCTCCTAGTTAATTCCATGAAACTTACACGCAGGTCACGATATATCTTTTAAATAGTGTATTTCCTTATTCCATGTAGGCTAAATATGTGTTTCCCACTAGATTGACTTTGCATTGTATCAAACAAAATAAGCGTAGGCCCTTCCAATTTCCCCAAAACCTCCCTTCCAATTGCCTTCCGCATTTTGGGCGGTTTTCTTCAACCACCATTGGCCACGAGGTAGGGTTGGGGAAGAAAGGCGTGTCTCCACCTCGTCATAAGGGGGGAGGAGTGAGCCAGCCCTAACAGCCAATCAGCACCGCGGTGAGCGACCCGGTAGGCGTGCCCTCGGAGCCGGCGGCTTGATTTCGCCCGAGGTGATAAAAGCGACTGTAAGGGACTGCTTTAAGAGGCCTTGGGAGATGACCTGGGAGGAGCGAAGAGGCGGCACCAAGAAAAGCGGTGAGATGCGAAACGCTCCAAGCCAAAGAGGAGAGGTACTCGGAGAGGAAACCAGCTTTGGAGAGACGCGCTGAAAGGAGGGAGACGGCTCCACCACAAGAAGAGGAGCAGGTGTGCCGAACCAGCGCGTGGCGTCTACCGCAGCGGATACGCGACGGAGGGGTTTCCCGCCAAAACCGCGAGGAATTGCGAGCTGCTGCCTCCCGACTTTGCCTCCCTCTCAAGCAATCCACCTCAAGCCCTACCTGCCTGCAATATCCCCTGTGTAAGTGTGAACGTCCTGTCCTGCTCATTGTCTTGGGGTTAAGTAAAAATGAATAGTGTAAGTTAACGATTCGCTGTGTTACTGTTTCTTCCATCCATTGCTTGTGTGTGTATAATAAATCTGTTCTTCCTCCGTACTCTTCTTCTTCTTCTTTTTCATTCTCTTTCGGTCGCTTTAGAGGTTTCCCGATTGAATATCTGTGGGGCGATCTGGTCAACGTCGGGTGGAATCGGGTTCTAATCGGGGAGTAACTGTTCGGACGCGGTTAAATACACCACCGCTCGGTCAATATAACATCTAAAGCCGCGTCAGTAACATTTGGTTGTCAGGAGTTGGATTCGGACCTGGGACTAAATTTGTTAGGCCCAAATTTTGGAACACCAATTGTACTATTAGAGTAACAATTGGTGTCGAGGAGTGAGATCGGACCCGAAATCGGACCCGAAGCGCGCTTAACGCTCTCAAAATTACAAGCTGCCGAAATTTATTTTGTTTTATAAAACCCGAATTTTGAGATCGCGCCATGGACAATCAAGGCGATCGGATGTCGGTGGGAGAGATAGACAGGGTGGAATCGACCCAGGACCTCGGGGAAATGTATGTGGAGGAAAGGGAGGAGGAGAAAAATAGCAATGTGGTTGCGGAGGTTTCAGACGCACAGAATGGCGCCCTCGCGTACGTGGTTGAGGGGGCCACGGTCGCGGAACCAATGAGCGCGGCCCAAATGCAAGCCTTCATGGCCCAATTCATGGTGGAAATGCAGAAAAAAAAGACAGTATAGTACAAATGCAGGCATCCCTCAACCTGCAGAGTGAGCAAAGGAGGGCTGATCGTGAAAAAATGGAAAGCAGAATTATGGGGCAAATGGGGGTAATGAGGGACGAAGCGAGAGGTACCGGTGAGGGGTTAGACAACGGGATAAAGGAGGTAAAGAATGGGTTAACGGGGGTGGAAAACAGAATGGCTGCCCAGGAGAATCAGTTAGAGGGGGTGAAAAATGGGTTAATGGGGTTAGAAAATAGGATGGAGGACAAATTGCGGGAAATAGGGGAACAATCTGCCAGGGAAATCAAACAAATGGGAGAGCAGATAGAGGAGGTGAAAATCGGGGTAGAAACCAAACTGGATGCTCAGAGGGATGAATTGGGACAGATGAGGGTGGCATCTACAAAAGAGATGGAGGAAATACGACGAGGGGTGAGTGAGGAGATTTCGGGGCTACGCGAGGAGGTAAAGCGAGGTGAGAAGCGTATGGAGAAAGAGGTGAGAAATAATACGGCTAAGTTACAAGGGGGAATAGAAGATCTGACGGAGGAGGTGGAACAGCTGACAGAGGGACAAACGAAGTTAGTGGAGCAGGTTCAAAGGAACACTGCAGTACTCGGAGGGTTAAAGGCGACACAAAAAGAAATTAAAAATGACTTGATAGCGACACAGAGGCAATGTCAGATGGTACGGGAGGAACTGACAATGAGGGTGGACGAGGTGACAGAGATAATGGAGACAAAGGACCGGCAGGTGAGGATGCACATAGAGACGGTCACGGTAGCCTTAGAGGACGAACTTGAGGAGACGCACCGAGAAATAAAAGAGGTTAAACAAAAATTAGAGGAAGTGGAAGAAGAGGTGAGTGAAATTAAGAAGAGACGGAGGGAAACTAAGAGAGAAATCCAGGAGGAGGTAATGGAATTGGTACAAGGTCGGTGCTCAACTCATAATGTGATGCTCACTAACCAAATAAAGAGTTTGCCGGTGGCAAAGGAGGAGCGGAGACGAGGTACGGAGGTGAGTGGCAATGTATATGATGTGAGGAAAACTTCAGTCGGCTTGGGGATTGGTTTGGATCCGGGTGTTCGTGAAAGGCCGTTGGTGAAGTGTGCGACAGGTCTGGTGTGCGAAGAAAGAGGTGTGCGAGAATGTCCGACCATGGGGTGTGTGAGGAAAAAGTGCACGCCGAGGAGTGAGTGTGCCGTCAAGAGTGAGTCGGTCGTGGCGCGTGTGCGAGGGGGTACATGGAAGCGCGGTGTGGTGAGTGTTACGGAGGAAGTAACGAAAAAGTGTGCACGAGAGGATGCGCGAGAAAGGTGTGTAACGGACGGGTGTATGGGGAAAGCGCATGCTGTCAAGAGTAAGGGAGAATGCATGCCTGTGGTGAGTGTTACAGAGGGTGTAACGGGACAATGTGCGGAAGAGTGTGCGCGAGAAAGGTGTGTAACGGACAGGTGCATGAGGAAAGAGTGCGCTGTCGAGAGTAAGGGTGAGTGCGCGACCGAGAGTGGAGGTGAGAGTAGTGAGAGTGACAAGGAGCGTGAGTTGGTTGTGGCAGGTGAGCGAGGATGTACGCCTGGAATGGAAGGATGCACACCTGGAATGGTAGAGCGTGAGTGGGAATGCACGCTGGAATTGGTAGTGAGGCACGTGGTTGGGTGTGCGGGTGAGAGCACACCTGTGATTGTCACAAAGGAGGTGACCGAGAAAGGGGCGCGAAGAGGTGTGTTGGTGAGGTGTGCGAGCGACGAATGTGTGCCAAGGTGTTCGGTGGTCAGGTGTGTGACCAGGGCTGTGAGCGGAATGAGTGTACCGAGGTGTGTAAGGAAAGGTACGAGGAGAATGGGAACAGCTGCATGTATGAGCAAGAAAGGGGTAGCGTATGCTTGTAAGAATCCAGGTGAAGCGTCGACGGTAACCGGGTTAGAGGTTAGAACGACTTATAGCCGAATCGGGCCCTCGGTGCGCGTCGGGCAGCTTCGCGTGCCGCGAGGACCAGCGGGGATCCGAACCACGGCGGTTTCGAAAGAACCGCCGTACGCGATCCACGCTGTGCCTCGCTTGGAACGGCCGCGTCCGGGCTCCACTAGGCGGAGCGGGCAGCTGGATAGGAAGGGTCGTTATGGCGACCACGTTTTGTTGAGACGTGCCGGCAGGTCGAGATCGGGACATTGGATGGCTCCACGCCGAGGTGGTGCGTGGGATCTCGGCCCGGGTAAGCCCCCGCCCCTGCCCCGAATGCGGGACGCATCCAGCCGCCGGCACAAAAGAATCCGCGTTCATTGCTCGGCTGTACGAAGCCGGGCTGTAGACGTGAATTGGCGCACCGAGAGGATGTAATAAGTAGACGGGTGATGGTGATAGTGATAGTGATTTAAAACGAAATTTAGAAAAGTGAGTAGAATTGGCAGTAAATGGAAAATTTTTGAATTGGTTGGAATCTGGACGAACAAAATTGATAAAGAGACCCCCGATGTGGTGGGATGGCAAATCCACCATCCCTCACAGAAGGTGGGGGCAAATGCGCAATAGTTTATGGGGTGGCTATGACAACCGAGCCAGGGAGGGCTTGGATAATTGTAGGGATCGAGCGAAGATGACATTAGGTAACGTTAAGTTTAGTTAGTGACTGATACCTGTAGTGGGGACGCAGGTAGTTAGTATGGATTATAATGACGTGGGAGCGCAATAGTTTAAAGGGACGACTGGGAAGCGCAAGTTTCAGAGGGGAGTAGCTAGCTGAGATGATGCCGTGTGTGTGAGGATTGAACAGGTGAGAATGGAACAGGTGTGATTGCACAGGTGTGCAACTGAACAGGTGTGTGGAGCAGTGTATGAGGGAGTAGTGGTGATTGCGTGTTGTGTTGACCAAATGGTCCAGGAAGAAAGGAGGGTGCAGGGGCACCAGGTGTGAGGGCACAGGTGTGCAACAACAGGTGTATGTGGCTGTGTGGAATAAATGGTAGTGTGGAATATCTGGAGTATTGGAATGGATGGTCGTGGAGTGAGAATGGTGGAAATTGTGGAGTGGAGTGGATGGTGCGAAGGTGTGAATGGGGGAAGAGTGGACCCCCATCACGGATACCCGGGGCGGGTAGTGTAAGTGTTAGGTAGAGGGTACAGGTAAATTGTGGTTGGATATTGGCATCTGTGGTGCGGGTGGCAGAATGGTATGTGGATGGGTGCATTAGTGTTGTGGAAATGGCTGGGCGTGTAGCCTGTTAGTGTGTGTAGTTGGTTTGGGCACTCCACCACTGTGAGGATGTCGGCCAGGTGAGGCCGCAGGTGGGCTCTGGGAGCCGGTAGTAGTTGTTGTGGATGGGGCCCGAGGATCCGGAGGACGGACCCGGGTAACCCAGTGCCAGAGGGCACCATGGGGTGACAGAGCCAGGAGAGGGGCTGTCCCCAGTTAGTTAGGTTAGGGTGAGGAGCTAGGTAAGCTCGGGTGGCAACTACAGTGGTGGAGGTGTGCAGGTGGGTAGACCTGTTGGGAGAGCTAGACGTCGCAGCCCAGAAATTGTGCGAGAGCACCGGGAGATGAATCGGGGGAGTGAGACCCCAAATTGAGAAGCACCACAGTTTGGACAATGGGAATTGGTTTTTAGAACCCATAGTGTAAGTTGGCCAATGGATTGGCAGGGAAAGACCCCGGGGTAGTGTAAAGTGTGTTAAAGTCATTTAGAAAATAGTTAGGATGAAGGATCTCCTCGCACCATCTGCATCCACTCACCTGAGGTGACAGGTACTCCACACCATGCCATGTTTTGATTATTTTTTATGATGCAAATGTTTGGATTGTGAGACGCATCATGACGTGGGTGTGACATTGTGCGTAATTCCATCTCTCCCTCCTTATGAGGATTGATGATGAATTGGTGATGGCAAATTTTGAAGTAGAGGGATTGTGGTGACGAATTTGGTATAGGGGAAATATGGGGAAGACGTGACAGTAGTGACGAATTTGTAAATGTGTAGATTTTTGTACATATGGGGTAAGGGCAAGGGCAAGGGTAGGGTAGGTGACAGGGGGGTGACGTACGATAGGGACGAGCTTTCTCACTTCGCCCTCCGTACGCATTTCGCCTTGCATTGCCTTATTGACGTGTACCCTTGTGACCTTACCCCTCGCTCAATTGTCTTTCTTTTGTCTCCCACATGACCTGTGCGCCATTGGGTGCCGAGGGGAGCGTGCGTGAGGTGGCCATTGTGCGCCCGAGATTCCCAGAACCAGCATGCATTGCGTTGATGTACCACTTTATGGACCGCTGTTCTGCGGCCAAGTACCACTTGATGGACCCCAGGTTCTGGGGCAGGGCACCTCTGTTGGAGACCGGCCATAGTGGCCAGGGAATCTTGCTTGCGGACCTCGGTAAGGTGGCACCTATGCCAAACAGGTGGACCACCCTTAGTTGGCCCCTGAGGCCCTAAATAAAAATGGACACAAGTTGTGCTTTTTATTATTTCCAACTAGGCCGCATGAAGCCAGAAGACGTCGGGAAGAACATCGGCCCAGCAGAGAAAGAGAAGACCACCACCAGTTGTTTTGTTGTGTTTATTATGAACCATGGTGACTGCGCACTGGGTGGTGCTTTTGGTGCTTTGTGGTGCTTTTGGTGCTTTGTGGTGCTTTTGGTGCTTTTGGGTGCATTGGTGGTATTGGTACTGGTGCATCGATGCAATGCGTGCTGTCTCCTCCCTCCCAACAGGAATTTCTTTTTCTTGTTCCCTAAGAAAAAAAACAAAACAAAACACAGGTCCTGGGTTGTGTTGTAAATAAGAAATCACGTCATTGTAAATAATGCTCCCCACCGTAAATGTATAGTTTGAGAATAATTCCGTAATTCGGTTAGCTGTGGGCTTGAGTCTGTTAGACAGGGTGCAATGCAATAGGGGGACATACTTATTTGTGTTTTAAGATTGTCACACTCAGGGTCAGGTTAATTGTAGAGGGAATTACACCTACGTGTCACACTAAGTTAAAGTTTAGTAGGCCTGAGGACGGGCCTGAAGAAAGGAGGGTGCAGTGTAACGAATGTGGAAACGTTACAATGTGAACGTTACAAAAGTACGGTAACACCCTGTTAATGTAAATAATGGTCGCAGTCGGCCTCCTAGTTAATTCCATGAAACTTACACGCAGGTCACGATATATCTTTTAAATAGTGTATTTCCTTATTCCATGTAGGCTAAATATGTGTTTCCCACTAGATTGACTTTGCATTGTATCAAACAAAATAAGCGTAGGCCCTTCCAATTTCCCCAAAACCTCCCTTCCAATTGCCTTCCGCATTTTGGGCGGTTTTCTTCAACCACCATTGGCCACGAGGTAGGGTTGGGGAAGAAAGGCGTGTCTCCACCTCGTCATAAGGGGGGAGGAGTGAGCCAGCCCTAACAGCCAATCAGCACCGCGGTGAGCGACCCGGTAGGCGTGCCCTCGGAGCCGGCGGCTTGATTTCGCCCGAGGTGATAAAAGCGACTGTAAGGGACTGCTTTAAGAGGCCTTGGGAGATGACCTGGGAGGAGCGAAGAGGCGGCACCAAGAAAAGCGGTGAGATGCGAAACGCTCCAAGCCAAAGAGGAGAGGTACTCGGAGAGGAAACCAGCTTTGGAGAGACGCGCTGAAAGGAGGGAGACGGCTCCACCACAAGAAGAGGAGCAGGTGTGCCGAACCAGCGCGTGGCGTCTACCGCAGCGGATACGCGACGGAGGGGTTTCCCGCCAAAACCGCGAGGAATTGCGAGCTGCTGCCTCCCGACTTTGCCTCCCTCTCAAGCAATCCACCTCAAGCCCTACCTGCCTGCAATATCCCCTGTGTAAGTGTGAACGTCCTGTCCTGCTCATTGTCTTGGGGTTAAGTAAAAATGAATAGTGTAAGTTAACGATTCGCTGTGTTACTGTTTCTTCCATCCATTGCTTGTGTGTGTATAATAAATCTGTTCTTCCTCCGTACTCTTCTTCTTCTTCTTTTTCATTCTCTTTCGGTCGCTTTAGAGGTTTCCCGATTGAATATCTGTGGGGCGATCTGGTCAACGTCGGGTGGAATCGGGTTCTAATCGGGGAGTAACTGTTCGGACGCGGTTAAATACACCACCGCTCGGTCAATATAACATCTAAAGCCGCGTCAGTAACAATATATTGTTACGGACCGCGGATAAGATGTTGGTTTTGCCGAGCGGAGGCCCCGCGGCCCTAACAGTTACCCCGACTAACCCGATTCCCAAACGTTGGCCGGATCGCGCCACAGATATTCAATATGGAAAAGACAAAAGCGACACGGATGTGAAGAAGAAGAAGAAGAAGACGAAAAAAAGGTTGGAAATACTACTAAATTTATTCCTACTATATACACGCTCAAAGTAACCAAGGAAGAAGGAAAGATAAGAAAATAATATACAGAAGAATTAGAGACACAGTGCAATTATTACCTTATACAAGCTTAATTAAATACCTATAGACAAGACACACAGAACAAACTCACATACACAAAAGGATGGAAAGGCAGGAGGTGGATGGCTGGAGGGAGAGGAAGGTCCAATGGTACTGCAGCACGATCGGCGCGTTTAACAGCCGCAGTTCCTTCGCGGCCCTGCTCCGGAACTGCCGTCAAGGCCCCAAGCTGCTATCGTTGCTGCTGTGGCTGCGGCTGATCTGTGGACGTCGCGTGCTTTGCCAGGACTTGTCTGGTCCAACCACACAACTGAACAACGTGCTTGCTTCTTGCCCAACTCTCTTGCTTGGTCCAACTTTGGCGAGCAAGGCAACGAATAGCAGGCTTTGTGCTTCCCTGGATGATCTCTCGCAGTACCTTGCGCGCGCGCTTTTATAGCGCCTCTGGCGATCAAGCCGCCGGCCTTCAGGACACGCCCATCGGTGTGCTCACCTCGGCCCTGGTTGGTCGCGCGACCCTCTGGCTCCGCCCTTGATGACGACGGGCGGGCACGCCCTTCTTCCCCGACCCGAGCACATGTTCAATGGTGGTTTTGGAGGGGATGTAATTGGCAATCGAGGCTTGGCAATGAAAGTTTTGGGAGTGGGAATGGAGAATGAAAGGAATCTACTCTATTTCACTTGGTGCAATGGAGTGTCATCTTAATGGAAGACAAGGCCTTACCCTAATACACATAATAAAGATATAACTATCAACAAGGGGGAAATCTATGATTGGCTGACGTGTATGCTTATGACCTAATTATGGGACGCCCTTTGACCTTTATACAACACTGGAGGCAGGAGGGTCCAGAATAAAGCAATATTGCACAACCATTTACTATACAATACAACACAATAAAAAAACATAATCCTCATATCCGCAACAATATATATATATATATATACAGTGGAACCTTGACTTACGAGTTTAATTCGTTCCGTGACCGAGCTCGTAACTCAAATTGCTCGTATCTCAAATCAAATTTCCCCATTGAAATGCATTGAAATGCTATTAATCCGTTCCAGCCCGCCAAAAACCACACCAATTTTTTTTTAAATATACAGTATATATAAAAATATCTCGCGCTTTATATTTCACCTGTATGCAGCATACAAGTTGGCAGGATGGCCTGGACTGGAGGTACGCACACTTGACTCTAAAGTCTAAACTGTCCAGCCTGGGTTTGAATCCCGACCCAGCTATAACCTGTCATGGGTGAATCACAGGCAGGGTGATTCATCAATGTGTGTACCGCTAAACTGGGCGCCCCGTTTGCGTCCCATTAGTTGTTGGATGTTAAGGATCTCACCGTGTTTTCCACAAAGAGAAGGCGAGCTATCGCCGGCATTCTGAACAAGTTGTGGCCTGGCATGCTCTTCTCCTCTGACGTTATATACGTCCTCCTCGACACCTCGCTCATGTTTTTCGACGATTGCGTGTTTTATATCCAAGCACATCATCCTCTTCTTCTTCTCAGCACTGCACTTGCCACTCACTTTCTTAGGCCCCATGGTTAAAACTAAGAAATTTTCCGAAATAACCAAAATGCGAAAAAAAAAATGCAGCGCTGTACGACAGAGATACGTACTGTACTTGCACGGCAAGATAACCACGTGACCAGAACCCACCTGGCGGCGTGAACTCGAAATAACCAAAATGCGAAAAAAAAAATGCAGCGCTATACGACAGAGATACGTACTGTACGTGCACGGCAAGATAACCACGTGACCAGAACCCACCTGGCGGCGTGAACTCGAAATAACCAAAATGCGTAAAAAAAAATGCAGCGCTATACGACAGAGATACTGTACTTGAACGGCAAGATAACCACGTGACCGGGTGGCGAAAGCTCGTAACTCGGATCTCGGCTCGCATCTCAAAGCAATAAACCGCCGGAGCGACGGCTCGTATCTCGAAAAACTCGTAAGTTGGGGCACTCGTAAGTCAAGGTTCCACTGTATATGGTATCTGTAATCTGGTTCTCCAACCTAATGAGCGGACAACATGACGTCATCGCCATGCACGTCCGCCTTGCCTGCAAAGTTCCAGAGGAACCATCTAGCAGTGCGTCATTACGCACTTATATATCATTACGTCATTACGTTACATATACGCACATATATGTCATTACGCACATATATCATTACGTCATTACATTATATATCATTATTATATCATCACGTCATTACGCAATATATATATATATATATATATATATATATATATATATATATATTGTTGCGGATATGGGATTTGGCCTCCATCCATATCCGCTTGTAAATATTCCCCTATTTCCCCAATACTCCCCAACTATCCCCAATCCCCCATTCCCTAGTCCCATTGTCTGTAAACAACACTCTGTAGCCCCGACCTTCCCCTTTTTCCCCCATTAAATGTCGTGCCCAGGTTCACCGCATCTCACGTAGACAACTATAGGACATCTTGCTAGTTATTCTTAGTCTATGTCAGTTAAGGACTCGTTTCCATTAATTCTGACTCTTCGTTGCACCAGAATGTGATTGTATGGCACCAGTAGTAAGTTTAGGACCTCCCAATACCTCCCCACAATCTCATCTCCGCATCCTCCCATCATCTCATGAAACAACAACAACAACAACAGCGGCGCGGGGAGTGCGCGTCCTCACGCCGGCTTGGTTAGCCGCCATTGACCATGTGCTCCGACGGGGTTACCACACAGGGGCTGACTGTCAGCTCCTCGTCAAGGGCGGAGCCCGGGTAACCCCCCCGCACCCAATAAGAAGCGGCGGACCGATTCCATCTGGGGCGGAGCTAACGAGCCGAGGGCATGTCACTCCCCGCTGGATATATGCAGCCACTTACCGGAGGTGACGTGAGATGCGCCTGAGCTTGGAGAGAAAAGGACGCCACCTCCAGCGCGACGATACCTCCCCGCATCTCTAGACCGGATCGGGTCGATTCTGCCCCTGAGCCAAGGTGCACCTTGAGCCATCGATTCTGCCCTTCCTTGCCATCAATCCCTGTGTGAGTCAGCCTTGTCCCGTTTGTCTGTGGTCTGTCGGGGCTAAGATAAGACCGTGTATAAGTGCCCACCTTTCTGTGCTGTACCTCTTGTCAGTGTAATCTAAACGTTCTGCATATCCCATATTATATCCTCCTCCGGAGGTCTTGAGAACTGTACCCCTGGTGTCGTGTCATTTAACCCAGCCGTTGTGTTCTTTCCTTCATTGATCTAGCGTAGCGCGATTCGGCCAACGTTCGAGTATAATCGGGTAACTTGTGCGAACACGGCGGCCATTCCGCTCGGCCCAGCATAACATCTCAATAAGTCGTGTCCGTAACAATTGGTGTCGGGAAGTGGGATCGGTCCTGGAGCGCGTTTCACGCGCTCGAAATTATAACAGCGAAATTTGATTGTGTTTTACAAAAAAAAAAAAAAAAAATCCGAATTTTGGAAGTCGCGCTATGGCAAATCAAGACGGCTGGGTTCCGGTAGAGGAGAGTGGGGTAGAATCGACCCAGGACCCCAGGGAAGAAGTGGGGAAAATGGTGGAGGAGAGTAAAGAAGGTGTGGTTGAGGGGGTATCAGGTGCACAAAATGGCGCTCTCGCGCACGTGGTTACAGCGGCACCAAATTTTGCCGCGCCCTTTGTACCAACGGTGGAAGACATGCAATTATTTATGGCTGAAATGGAAGCCCTTTTGAACCGGAACAGGGAGCGATGGTTAAACCAAATGGAAGCAATAACGAACGGATTGGGAAACCAAATGGAAGCAATAACGAACGGATTGGGAAACCAAATTGAAGCAATAACCAACAGAATGGATGACCGCATGCAAAAATGTGGGGAGACCATGGATCGCATGGTGGGCGAAAGGGTCCCAGGGGTGCACGAGGAGGTAAAGCGGGTCGAAAAGCGCTGGTTGAGCGAAGCGGAGGAAAGCACGGGTACAATGACGGGGGTAGAAATCGCGACATGGGGTTTGGAAAAGCCGGCGACCGATGAGGTAAACGGAATTTTATTAAAGCCAGCGGTCGTCGAGGTGAGGAAAGAAAAAGCGGAAGTGGGAATTAAAATTGAAGAGATGACGGAGGTAGCCCGGGAATTGCAGGGAGAAATGGAATATGTGCAAAGTCCCTGCTCACATCACGATGCTGTACTCGTTAATCCAAATGGAAGTTTGCAGGTTTTGGTGCGGGGAGGAAGAAGAACCCCGAAGGTGAGACGTGCTGTGTATTGTGCGGGGAGATTTTGTAAGAGGATGTTTAGCGACAAAAGAATTTTCGCGTGCTTGGGATCGAGGAAGCATCCGGGCGTTGGTGAAGGGTCCCGTGTGAGTGGAAATGGCACGCGTGGGAGGAAAAAGTGTGCGTCGGCGAATGGGTGTGTTTTTGTGAGGGTGAAAGGGGTAGCGTATGCTTGTAAGCATGCAAGTAAAGCATCGACGGTAACCGGTTTAGTGGTTAGAGCGACGGATAGCCGATGCGAGCACTCGGTGTGAGGAGCCCTTTGTTGGATGCAGGGCCCGGCGCGGATCGAAGCTGCGTCGCTTCTCTTCGAAGCGTCGTTGCCGATTCGGGCTTGGCCCCGCCCCGCACGGTCGAGTCCGGGCCTTGTCGGGCCAGGCGACCGGTCCGGTTCAAGGGCGAGTGGGAGGAAGCGGAACGGTGCCCCCTCGTGGGGACGGGGTTCCGACCGGGGGAGATTGAGCCATCGGGCCCGGGACCGCAAGGTGCCGCGCCGAGATGGTGCGTGGAGCCTCGGTCCAACCAAACCACCTCCCTTGAACCGAAAGCCGGACGGACTCAACCTGCAGGCGACCAAACCACCCGAATTCATTGCTCGGCTTTACGAACCGAGTTTAATGATGTCACGGCGCACCGAGAGGATCTAATAAGTAGACGGGTGATGAGGATAGTGTTTTGGCCCCAAAATTAGAGAAAAACAAAATTTGATGATTGGCAAAGGATTGGCAGTAATGATTGGCAGATGATGAGTAGTGATTGGCAAATTTTTGATTTGTTTGAAATTTGATGTGCAAAATTGGTAGTGGGAGATGCCCGATGTGGTTGGATGGCAACTCTGTCATCCCTCACAAACGTGTGGGGCAAAGGAGCTATAGATTATGGGGTGTATGGCAGTGAAAACTAGCCCGGGTGGGTTAGGATATTGATAGGGCCCTAGAAGATGACATTAGGTGACGTTAAGGTTAGTTAGTGACTGATACCTGTAGTGGGGACGCAGGTAGTTTAGTGTGGATGATAATGACGAGGGAGCGCAATAGTTTAAAGGGACGACTGGGAAGCGCAAGTTTCAGAGGGGAGTAGTTAGATGAGATGATGCTGTGTGAGAACTGGACAGGTGTGTGGAGCAGTGGATGAGTAGTGAGTGTTGTGGATCAGCGCGAATGCGCTTGGGGAGAGAAGGGTGCAGGTGGCACCAGGGGTGAGAGCACAGGTGTGCAAGTACAGGTGTGTGGAATATATGGAGCAGAGAATGAGTGGTGTGGAGAGAGTTGGAGTAAGTGGTACGGAGTGGTGTGCATGGTGCGAAGGTGTGGATGGGAGAAGAGTGGACCCCTTTCACGAGTACCCGGGGCGGGTAGTGTAAGTGTTAGGTAGAGGGTATAGGTAAATTGTGGTTGGATATTGGCATTTGTGGTGCGGTTGCAGAATGGTATTGTGGATGGGTGCATTAGTGTTGTGGAAATGGCTGGGCGTGTAGCCTGTTAGTGTGTGTAGTTGGTTGGGCACTCCACCACTGTGAGGATGTCGGCCAGGTGAGGCCGCAGGTGAGCTCTGGGAGCCGTTAGTGTCAGTGGGGCCCAAGGATCCGGAGGACGGACCCGGGTAGCCCAGTGCCAGAGAGGGCACCGAGTGGGGAGAGCGCCAGAGGGCCTTCCCCAGGTAGTTAGGTTAGGGTAAGGAGCAGGTAAGCTCGGAGGCAACTGCAGTGGTGGAGGTGTGCAGGTGGGTAGACCTGCTGGGAGAGCTACACGTCGCGGCCCAGAAATTGTGCGAGGCACCGGGAGATGAATCGGGGGAGTGAGACCCCAAATTGAGAGGCACCACAGTTTGGTCAATGGGAATTGGTTTATAGAACCCATAGAGTAAGTTGGCCAATGGATTGGCAGGGAAAGACCCCGGGTAGTGTAAAGTGTGTTAATGTCATTTAGAGGATAGTTAGGATTGAAGTCTCCTCGCACCATCTACATGCACTCACCTGAGATGACGTACCTCCACACCATGCCATGTTTTGTTATTTTAGTGTGCAGATGTTTGGAATGTGAGACGCATCATGACGTGGGTGTGACATTGTGTTTTGTTGTTCCATCTCTTCCTCCTTATGAGGATTGATGATGAATTTGGTGATGGCAAATTTTGGATAGAGGGATTGTGGAGACGAATTTGGTATTGGGGAAATATGGGGAAGACGTGACAGTAGTGACGAATTTGTAAATGTGTAGATTTTTGTACATATGGGGTAAGGGCAAGGGTAGGGTAGGTGACAGGGGGGTGACGTACGGTAGGGACGAGCTTTCTCACTTCGCCCTCCGTACGCATTTCGCCTTGCATTGCCTTATTGATGTGTACCCTTGTGACCTTACCTCTCGCTCATTGTCTTTCCCCTTTTGTCTCCCACATGACCTGTGCGCCATTGGGTGCCGAGGGGAGCGTGCGTGAGTCGGCCATTGTGCGCCCGGCACTCTCAGAACCAGATGTCTGCATCGATGCACCACATTATGGACCACATGCCTGTGGCCGAGCACCACTGATGGACCCCATGGGTTGGGGCATGGCCCCTCTGCTGGAACCGGCCATGAGGGCCCGAAATCTTGCTGGCGGACCTTGGCCACAGGGCACCGATGCCCCACAGGTGAACCACACGTAGTCGGCCCTGTGGGCCATAAATAAAGAAAATAAAAAGGACACATGGGGCACACTTTATTGCAAATAGGCCGCCAGTAAGAAAATGAAAGAAAGACAACAACTGGAAGACAATAATAATAACCAGCAGAGGGAGCCGAAGAGCAAGAGACACCTGCAGGGTTAGGGGTTGTTGTTTTTATTTTCATGAACAATGGTGACTGCACCGATTGGTGCTTGAGGGTGCTTTGGTGCGTTTTTGGGTGCTTTAATGGTGCATTGATGCAGAGCAGACTGTCTCCCCCCCAGAAAGAACAATCACAGGTCCTGGGTTAGTCTTGTAAATAAAGTAGCGTCAATTGTAAATAATGCTCCCTACCGGCTGTATGTGTAGTTTGAGAATTCTTTCCGCGATTCGGTTATCCTGTGGGTGTGTTTCTGTTAGGAGAAGGGTGCAACGTCGCAGGGGGACATATTTACTCATTTGTGAATATCTGTAAAACTGTCGCACTCAGGGTAGAGTTAATAGTAGAGGGAACTACATCTGAGTGCCACACTAACGTAGGTAAAGATTTATCGGGTCGGGACGCCGCGAGGAGAAGGGTGCAATGTTGCGGATATGGGATTTGGCCTCCATCCATATCCGCTTGTAAATATTCCCCTATTTCCCCAATACTCCCCAACTATCCCCAATCCCCCATTCCCTAGTCCCATTGTCTGTAAACAACACTCTGTAGCCCCGACCTTCCCCTTTTTCCCCCATTAAATGTCGTGCCCAGGTTCACCGCATCTCACGTAGACAACTATAGGACATCTTGCTAGTTATTCTTAGTCTATGTCAGTTAAGGACTCGTTTCCATTAATTCTGACTCTTCGTTGCACCAGAATGTGATTGTATGGCACCAGTAGTAAGTTTAGGACCTCCCAATACCTCCCCACAATCTCATCTCCGCATCCTCCCATCATCTCATGAAACAACAACAACAACAACAGCGGCGCGGGGAGTGCGCGTCCTCACGCCGGCTTGGTTAGCCGCCATTGACCATGTGCTCCGACGGGGTTACCACACAGGGGCTGACTGTCAGCTCCTCGTCAAGGGCGGAGCCCGGGTAACCCCCCCGCACCCAATAAGAAGCGGCGGACCGATTCCATCTGGGGCGGAGCTAACGAGCCGAGGGCGTGTCACTCCCCGCTGGATATACGCAGCCACTTACCGGAGGTGACGTGAGATGCGCCTGAGCTTGGAGAGAAAAGGACGCCACCTCCAGCGCGACGATACCTCCCCGCATCTCTAGACCGGACCGGGTCGATTCTGCCCCTGAGCCAAGGTGCACCTTGAGCCATCGATTCTGCCCTTCCTTGCCATCAATCCCTGTGTGAGTCAGCCTTGTCCCGTTTGTCTGTGGTCTGTCGGGGCTAAGATAAGACCGTGTATAAGTGCCCACCTTTCTGTGCTGTACCTCTTGTCAGTGTAATCTAAACGTTCTGCATATCCCATATTATATCCTCCTCCGGAGGTCTTGAGAACTGTACCCCTGGTGTCGTGTCATTTAACCCAGCCGTTGTGTCCTTTCCTTCATTGATCTAGCGTAGCGCGATTCGGCCAACGTTCGAGTATAATCGGGTAACTTGTGCGAACACGGCGGCCATTCCGCTCGGCC
>NC_136272.1:104187965-104273284 GCF_964187855.1 Myxine glutinosa
TTTCAATAATATTGATAGATAAAGGTGATATAATATAACAAATATCATGAAACATTTACATTTTGTGGTGCATTGTATAATTTAAATAAACATAAATGCAAATTTTGCATGTGGAAAAAGTAAGTACACCCTTGGCTCTAATAGGTGGCATTGCCCCCTTTGGCAGAAACAACCTCAAGTAGGCGTTTCTTATAACTGTCTACCAGTCTCTGAAATTGACTGGGAGACATTTTTGCCCACTCCTCCATGCAGAATTCTTTCAGCTGTGCGATGTTTGAGGGGTTTCTTGCATGCACAGCTCGTTTCAAATCCCCCCACAACATCTCGAAGGGACTTAGATCCGGGCTTTGACTTGGCCATTCGAGACCCCTCCATTTCTTTCTTTTCAGCCATTCCTTGGTGGATTTACTGGTATGTTTAGTGTCATTGTCACGTTGCAAGGTCCACCTTCGGTTGAGCTTCAACTTTCCGACATATGGCAACACATTATCCTCAAGCACCCTCTGGTACAATGAAGAATTCATCGTGGATTCTATGATGGTGATCTGCCCAGGCCCTGATGCAGCAAAGCTGCCCCAAACCATAATATTTCCACCACCATGCTTTACAGTTGGTATCAGGTTCTTGTGGTCAAATGCTTTCTTTGGTTTTCGCCAAACATGTCTTCTGGTACTGTGGCCAAAAAGCTCTACCTTTGACTCATCTGCCCAGAGCACATTGTTCCAGAAGTGCTGGTCTTTTCCTCGGTGTTCATTGGCAAACTTTAGTGTTGCCCTGATGTTCTTTCTGGACAGCAAAGGCTTCCTCCTGGCACACCTCCCATGTAGATCTAATTTGTGCAGCCTCTTTCTCATGGTAGACTCGTGCACTTTGACATCAACAGTGGCAAGAACTACCTGTAGGTCCCGTGATGACATTCTGGGGGTTCTTAGAGACTTCTTTCAGCATCTTGCGGTCTGCTCTCGGGCTGAAATTGCTGGGGTGGCCTGGCCTGAACAAGTTGGCAGTTTTTTGGAATCTTCTCCACTTGTCGATGATCTTCCGGACAGTCGAATGATTGATTTCAAATTGTTTGGAGATCTTTTTAAATCCCTTCCCAGACTCGTAGGCATCTATAAACTTCTTCCTGAAGACCTCAGAGAGCTCTTTTGATCTATGCATGGTGATGGCGCCCACTTCAACAACAAAGAGCAAACCAAACTAAATGTATATATATATTTATATATAAAAACCAAAACAAACAAACCAAACTAAATAAGACAGGTTCCTCCAAGATCCTCTCTGACGATGTTCTAATCATTTGCACCTTAGTGTAGCAGCATAGCTAACCTGTTGTGCATTTTGTGATACAAGCACCAAATTTGGCACAAATGTACATTAATATGTTGCGAACATTTTCAGATATTGGGCCACTTGAAATTCCGTAATTTTTTTTTCAAATTTTTTCAAATTTCGTAATTTCAAATTTTTCGGGTGACACCGTCACAATTTCGGTCTTCGAGGCCGGCCGATATAGTGGGGCGGCTTAGCCCAAATATTCAAAAGAATTGTGCATTTTGTGATACAAGCACCAAATTTGGCACAAATGTACATTAATATGTTGCGAACATTGTGTGGTCAGCAATGAAGACGAGAGTCTGAATTACATGTATGCAAAAGACCTTGTGAACCAGTGAAGCAAATACACGGGTAAGCATGAGTTAAATCTAGGGCATGATATAATTTCCATGATGTTTACCTCTACACTCAATGGTGGAAGGAGGTAATGTTTTGATCCCAGCTTGTCTGTATGTCTGTTTGTCTGTTAGTCCACAAAATTCCAGACAAAGCTTGTAGTAGTGGTAGTTGTAGTGGTAGTGGTGATAACAGAAATTGTTATATAGAACTGAACTTATATTATTATTATATGCAGAAAATAACTTCATTTCTATATGCCCTGCAGTGGACAGGTTAATTGGTTTATGCACTGAAGGGGTCACCCTGGTGTGCACTGCTGTGTTCTGCCTCACTGAGTTGTTCAGGTATGATGTACTCAGCACAAGCTTCCGGTCGGCCCGGAGGTGGGGGTGCGGGGCCTGTCACGGAACGTCAAAACAAACGGCCTGCCGGGGCCGCCCAAAAGTCGGGCGTGAGGGGCGCGTCCACTAATGGTCTCGCTTCCCAGATTGAGGGCCACGTGGTCAGGAGAACCTCGTCCCTTCCGGTCACACTTTGCCTATCGGCCGGCCTCGAAGACCGAAATTGTGACGGTGTCACCGGAAAAATTTGAAATTACGAAATTTGAAAAAATTTGAAAAAAAAAATTACGGAATTTCAAGTGGCCCAATATCTGAAAATGTTCGCAACATATTAATGTACATTTGTGCCAAATTTGGTGCTTGTTTCACAAAATGCACAATTCTTTTGAATATTTGGGCTAAGCCGCCCCACTACCTGAGATAGTGCACCTGATTCTAATTTTAGGTATTTGAAGTAGTGATAAATGTAGGGGTGCACTTACTTTTTCCACATGCGAAATTTGCATTTATATTTATTTAAATTATACAATGGACTACAAAATGTAAATGTTTCATAATATTTGTTATATTATATCACCTTTATCTATCAATATTGTTGAAATGAATATCAAATAGCTGTATGTTGAAATATGTTGAAAAAGTCAAAACTTTACATGGGGTGTGCTTACTTTTTCACGTGACTGTATATTTATGTGTGTGTATACATATATATATATATATATGTATGTATGTATATATATGTATGTATGTATATATATATATATATATATATATATATATATATATAGATATAGATATATATATATATATATATATATATATATATACAGACTTGGCATTTAATATGGAATATTTTTTTTGTGGGGGTGAACTTACTATTCAAGATGACTTAGAACCAAAAGTTCATTGGAATTATGTTGAAATTATTCTAGATTTTGTTAATGTGACTTTTAAAAGAAAGAAAAACCACATTTGACATTTCGAAGCAAATAAATTGATCCTTGAAAGTGATGTAAATTGTAAACTGATATCGAACTCAATTCACGGACAGTACTGTGTTAAACTTCTGCACGTTTTCCAGAAGTATCTCTTTATTTTGCACATTAGCCAAAAAAAATTTCAACAAAAACAAAAGCTAAATTATGACTGGAATTACGGAGAGTAAAATTACAGTTCAGTACTTCGTGTAACCCCCACGAGCATTCAGGAGAGCACGTACATGTCGAGGCATGCTGTTCACGAGTTTGCCAAGGTTTGGACAGGAATCGCTTGCCATGCAGTGACAATAGCCTGCTGCAATTCACGCACAGAGGTAGGCTGCTGGTCCAAGTTGTCGATTTGACGCGTTACTTCTGCCCACAAGTTCTCTATCGGATTCATATCCGGGGACATGGCAGGCCACTCCATATGCTCTACACCACGGTCAGCAAGAAAGTGTTGGATCATGCGAGCACGATGATGCCGTGCATTGTCATCTTGGAAGACAAAGTTTCCTCGAAAGGCTGCACGAGCAAATGGAAGCAATGTTTCTTCCAGAATGACCCTGTACTTGAACTGGTTCAGGTTTCCATTCAGAACAACCAGGTCAGTTTTGCCCCCTGCATGAAAAGCAGCCCAAACGGTCACCCCACCACCTCCAGCTTGGACTCTTGGCACTATACAATCTTCGTTGTGGGCTTCATGCACTTGTCTGTGCACTTGGATGCGGCCATCTTGATGATAGACCAGAAATCTAGACTCGTCACTGAAGGTCACGTGATTCCAGTGTCCTGGCTGCCATTGACGGTGCTCTCTGGCCCACTGCAATCGGCGCTGGCTGTGTTGTCTGGTCAGGCGTGGCTTTCTCAGGGGACGCCTGGCACGATAGCCTGCTTGAACCAGTTGTTGGTTGACTAGCCTTCTGGATACAGGCACATTTGTCAGTTGCTGCCACTCAGCCCGAAGCCGATTAGCTGACTTGGTACGATTGCAGACTAACAGCTGGCGATCATCTCTCCTTGTGGTTGGTTCTGCGTGGACGTCCTGGCCTCGGTATTGGAGTAGGGACACCCCTCTGAGCATTTCGTTTCAGGATCTTTAACACCTGACCTTGAGTGATGCCATACTGCCGAGCAATAGCACGCTGTTTCATGCCAGAATTTCGTAAATCCACCACTCCATGACAAACAGCATTGTCAAGTTGACGGACCATCTCCAGAGGAAGCGGCAATAACTTTTGTAGACGTGCAGCAGTTGTTTTCCAATAATACAGAATGCAACAACCCTTATATACCCGATTGTGAAGGCAATCGTCAAATGTACCTGTCCTTACATTTTGTCACGCCACCTGTGATATAATCCTGTTATTGACTTCTTGCTGCGAAAGACAATCAGTGACATGGTTCTTTCAACAAAGACATCACCGAAGGGTAAAAGAAACTCACCAGATTGATATACTGAGTTCAGAAAGTAAACCCAAGTCAAGAAAAAAAAAAAATTCCATATTAAATGCCAAGTCTGGATATATATATATATATATATATATATATATATATATATATATATATATATATATGTGTGTGTGTATGTATATATATATTTATATGTGTGTTTATATGTGTGTATATACATATATATATATATATATATAATATATATATATATATATATATATATATATATATATATATATATATATATATATATATATATTGTTACAGATCGCGGTTTAGATGTTATGATGGGCCGAGCGGATGGTCCAACCGCGACCGTTACAGGATCCCCGACTCACCCGATTCCACCCAAACGTTGGCCGGATCGCACCGCAGCTATTCAATAGGGAAAAGACAAAGGCGACACGGATGTGAAGAAGAAGAAGAAGACAAAAAGGTTGGAAATACTACTAAATTTATTCCTACTATTTACATGCTCAAAGTAACCAAGGAGAAGGAAAGATAATAAAATAATATACAGAAGAATCAGAGACACAGTGCAATTATTAGCTTATACAGACTAAAATTAACCCAGGGACAGAACAAACAAAACAAACTCACGTACACAAGAAGGGTGGAAAGGCAGGAGGTGGATGGCTGGAGGGAGAGGAAGGTCCAAGGGGGTCCCGCAGCACAACCGGCGCGTTTAGCAGCCGCCGTTCCTTCACGGCCCCCAAGCTGCTGTTGTGGCTGCTGTGGACGTCGCGTGCTTTGCCAGGCCTTGTCCGACTCGTCTGGTCCAAACCCTCAACTCTTTCTTGGTCCACTCACTCTTTACCACCGACTCCTCACCGCAACCAACGCAACCAACTGACCACCACCACCGACTCCTCACCGCAACCAACGCAACCAACTGACCACCGACTCCACTGACTGACTCCTCACGATTCTCTCTCTTGCTTCTTGCGTGCGCGCCTTTTATAGCGCCTCCAGCGATCAAGCCGCCGGCCTTTAGGACACGCCCATCGGTGTGCTCACCTCGGCCCTGGTTGGTCACGCGACCCTCTCGCTCCGCCCTTGATGATGACGGGCGGGCACGCCCCTCTTCCCCTCTATGACGAGGTGGAGACACGCCTTTCTTCTCCGACCCTGCCTCGTGGTCAATGGCGGTTATTGGAGGGGAGGTAATTTGGCAATCGAGGGTTGGCAATCACGAGAGGGGATGTAATTGGAAATGGAGATTTTGGTGATGGGAATGAAAGGGGGTCTATTCTCTTTCACTGGTGCAATGGAGTACTTCAATTAATGGGAGACACAGCCTTACCCTAAAACACAGAATAAGAGATAACTATCAAACAGGGGTATTCTATTATTTGGCTGACGTGTATGCTTGTGGACTAATTATGGGATGCCCTTTCACCTTTACACAGCTCCGGAGGTAGGGGGGTGCAGAATAAACAATAATAATAATAATACAGCACACAATCAAAAAAATACAGTCCTCATCTCCGCAACACTGCACCCTCCTCCTCTTAGGCACGGCCCGGGCCTACAACTTTTATTTAATGTGACACGTAGGTGTAGTTCCCTCTACTTTAGACCTGACCCTGAGTGCGACAGTTTTAAAACATAAATAAATGTGTCCCGCTGCTCCATTGCACCCTGACCTAACAGACTTACGCCCACAGTTAACCGAATTGCGGAATGGTCTTCAAACTACACACTGACGGTGGGAAGCATTATTTACAATGACGCTATTTTTATTTACAAAACTAACCCAGGACCTGTGATTGTTCTTTCTGGGGGGGAGACAGTCTGCTCTGCATCAATGCACCATTAAAGCACCCAAGCACCAATCGGTGCAGTCACCACTGTTCAATGAAAATAAAAACAACAACCCCTAACCCTGCAGGTGATCTCTTGCTCTTCGGCTCCCTCTGCTGGTTATTATTATTTGGTCTTCCAGATGTTGTCATTTTTTCATTTTCTTACTGGCGGCCTATTTGCAATAAAGTGTGCCCAATGTGTCCTTTTTATTTTCTTTATTTATGGCCCACAGGGCCGACTACGTGTGGTTCACCTGTGGGGCATCGGTGCCCTGTGGCCAAGGTCCGCCAGCAAGATTTCGGGCCCTCATGGCCGGTTCCAGCAGAGGGGCCATGCCCCAACCCATGGGGTCCCTAAGTGGTGCTCGGCCACAGACATGTGGTCCATAATGTGGTGCATCGATGCAGACAGCTGGTTCTGGGAATTTCGGGCGCACAATGGCCGACCCACGCACGCTCCCCTCGGCGCCCAATGGCGCACAGGTCATGTGGGAGACAAAAGGGGAAAGACAAATGAGCGAGGGGTAAGGTCACAAGGGTACACATCAATAAGGCAATGCAAGGCGAAATGCGTACGGAGAGCGAAATGAGAAAGCTCGACCCTACCGTACGTCACCCCCCTGTCACCTACACTACCCTTGCCCTTACCCCATATTTACAAAATCTACCCATTTACAAATTCGTCACTACTGTCACGTCTTCCCCATATTTCTCCTATACCAAATTCGTCTCCACAATCCCTCTACTTCAAAATTTGCCATCACCAAATTCATCATCAATCCTCATAAGGAGGCAGAGATGGAACATCAAAGCACAATGTCACACCCACGTCATGATGCGTCTCACAATCCAATCATTTGCATCATAAAAAATAATCAAAACATGGCATGGTGTGGAGTACCTGTCACCTCAGGTGAGTGGATGCAGATGGTGCGAGGAGACTTCATCCTAACTACTTTCTAAATGACATTAACACACTTTACACTACCCGGGGTCTTTCCCCGCCAATCCATTGGCCAACTTACACTATGGGTTCTAAAAACCAATTCCCATTGACCAAACTGTGGTGCTTCTCAATTTGGGGTCTCACTCCCCCGATTCATCTCCCCGTGCCCTCGCACAATTTCTGGGCTGCGACGTGTAGCTCTCCCAGCAGGTCTACCCACCTGCACACCTCCACCACTGCAGTTGCCACCCGAGCTTACCTAGCTCCTCACCCTAACCTAACTAACTGGGGAAAGCCCCTCCTGGCTCTGTCACCCCACTCGGTGCCCTCTGGCACTGGGCTACCCGGGTCCGTCCTCCGGATCCTCGGGCCCCATCCACAACAACTACTACCGGCTCCCAGAGCCCACCTGCGGCCTCACCTGGCCGACATCCTCACAGTGGTGGAGTGCCCAAACCAACTACACACACTAACAGGCTACACGCCCAGCCATTTCCACAACACTAATGCACCCATCCAAAGACCATCCTTTCACCCGCACCACAGATGCCAATATCCAACCACAATTTACCTGTACCCTCTACCTAACACTTACACTACCCGCCCCGGGTATCCGTGATGGGGGTCCATCCTTCCCCCATTCACACCTTCGCACCATCCACTCCACTCCACAATTTCCACCATACTCACTCCACGACCATCCATTCCAATACTCCATTTATTCCACACTACCATTTATTCCACACAGCCACATACACCTGTTGTCGCACACCTGTGCAATCACCCGGTGCCACCTGCACCCTCCTCCTCTTCCTGGACCATTTGGTCAACACAACACGCAATCACCACTACTCCCTCATACACTGCTCCACACACCTGTTCAGTTGCACACCTGTGCATTCACACCTGTTCAATCACATCTGTTCAATCTTCAAACACACGGCATCATCTCAGCTAACTACTCCCCTCTGAAACTTGCGCTTCCCAGTCGTCCCTTTAAACTATTGCGCTCCCTCGTCATTATCATCCATACTAATCTACCTGCGTCCCCACTACAGGTATCCTTGTCACTAACTAATCTTAACGTTACCTAATGTCATCTTCTAGGTCCCTACACACGATATCCTAACCCACCCGGGCTAGTTTTCACTGCCATCAACCCCATAACCTAGTGCGCATTTGCCCCACTCCTTCTGTGAGGGATGACAGCGTTGCCATCCCACCACAGCGGGGCATCTCTCACTACCAATTTTGCACATCAAATTTCAACAAATCAAAAATTTCCCAATCATCTGCCAATCATCAAATTTCGCCTTTTTTTTTCTAATTTCGGGCCCAAAACACTAACCTCATCACCCGTCTACTTATTAGATCCTCTCGGTGCGCCAATTCACGTCTACAGCCCGGCTTCGTACAGCCGAGCAATGAACGCGGGTCGTTTTGTGCCAGCGGCTGGATACGTCCCGCATTCGGGGCAGGGACGGGGGCTTACCCGGGCCGAGATCCCACGCACCACCTCGGCGTGGAGCCATCCAATGTCCCGATCTCGACCTGCCGGCACGTCTCAACAAAAAGTGGTCGCCATGACGACCCTTCCTATCGGGCTGCCCGCTCCGCCTAGTGGAGCCCGGACGCAGCCGTTCCAAGCGAGGCACAGCGTGGATCGCGTACGGCGGTCCTTTCGAACCCGCCGCGGCTCGGATCCCCGCTGGTTCTCGCGGCACGCGAAGCCCGGCACGCACCGAGGGCCCGACTCGGCTAAAAGTCGCTCTAACCGCTAACCCGGTTACCGTCGATGCCTCACCTGGATTCTTACACGCATACGCTACCCCTTTCTTGCTCATACCTCCAGCTGTTCCCATGCTCCTCGTACCTTTCCTTTCACACCTCGATACACTCATTCCGCTCCCAGACTTGGTCACACACCTGACCACCGAACACCTTGGCACACATTCGTCGCTCGCACACCTCACCAACACACCTCTTCGCGCCCCTTCCTCGGTCACCTCCTCTGTGACAATCACAGGTGTGCTCTTACTCGCACACCCAACTACGTGCCTCACGACCAACTCAAGTGTGCATTCCCACACACGCTCTACCATTCCAGGTGTGCATCCTTCCATTCCAGGTGTACATCCTCGCTCACCTGTCACAACCAACTCACGCTCCGTGTCACTCTCACTACTCTCACCACCACTCTTGACAACGCACTCACCCTTACTCCCGACAGCGCACTCTTTCCTCATGCACCTGTCCGTTACACACCTTTCTCGCGCACACTCTTGCGCACACTCTCCCGTTACACCCTCTGTAACACTCACCACAGGCGTACACTTTCTCGTTACATCCTCCGTAACACTCACCACACCGCGCTTCCATGTACCCCCTCGCACACGCGCTTCGACCAACTCACTCTTGACGGCACACTCACTCCTTGGCGTGCACTTTTTCCTCACACACCCCATGGTCGGACATTCTTGCACACCTCTTTTTTCGCACACCAGACCTGTCGCACACTTCACCAACGGCCTTTCACGAACACCCGGATCCAAACCAATCCCCAAGCCGACTGAAGCTTTCCTCACATCATGTACATTTCCGATTATATCGCCACTCACCTTGGCACCTCGTCTCCGCACCTCCTTTGCCACCTGCAAACCCTTTATTTGGTTAGTGAGCATCACATCATGAGTTGAGCACCGACCTTGCACATATTCCATCACCTCCTCCTGGATTGCCCTTTTAGTTTCTGTCCGTCCCTTCTTAATTTCACTCACCTCTTCTTCCACTTCCTCTAATTTTCGCTTCACCTCTTTTATTTCCCGGTGCGTCTCCTCAAGTTCGTCCTCTAAGGCTACCGTGACCGTCTCTATGTGCATCCTCACCTCTCGGTCCTTCGTCTCCATTATCTCTGTCACCTCGTCCACCCTCATTGTCAGTCCGTCACGTACCATCTGACATTGCCTCTGTGTCGCTATTAATTCGTTTTTTATTTCTTTTTGTGTCGCCTTTAACCCTCCTAGTACCGCAATGTTCTTTTGAACCTGCTCCACTAACTCCGTTTGTCCCTCTGTCAGCTGTTCCACCTCCTCCGTCAGATCTTCTATTCCCCCCTGTAACTTTGCCGTCCCATTTCTCACCTCTTTCTCCATACGCTTCTCACCTCGCTTTACCTCCTCGCGTAGCCCCGAGACCTCCTCACCTACACCTCGTCGTATCTCCTCCATCTCCTTTGTAGATGCCACCCTCATCTGTCCCAATTCATCCCTCTGAGCATCCAATTTGGTTTCTACCCCGATTTTTACCTCCTCTATCTGCTCTCCCATTCGTTTGATTTCCCTGGCAGATTGTTCCCCTATTTCCCGCAATTTGTCCTCCATCCTATTTTCTAACCCCATTAACCCATTTTTCACCTCTTTTATCCCGTTGTCTTACCCCTCAAAATTATTGTCTAACTTCTCACCGGTACCCCTCGCTTCGTCCCTCATTACCCCCAATTGCTCATTCTGAGCCTCCATCCGGTTCCCCATTTGTCCCATTCGCTCACCCTGAGCATCCATCCGGTTCCCCAAGTCATTCCTCAGGTCTTCACTTGTCTGGACCATGAGCGCCCTTATTTGTATCATAAAGAGGTCCAAATTCATCGGTGCTGCTACGGTCACGGGCGCGGCTAGATTTGGCGCCACAATAACCATGTGCGCGAGGGCGCCATTTTGTGCGCCTGATACCTCCTCAACCACCTCCTCATTGTTCTCCTCTACTTCGTCCCTCTGATCCTGGGTTACTCCTAACCCCTCCTCTAGCTCACCCACCTGCATCCGATCGCCTTGACCAGCCATGGCGCGATTTCAAAGTTCAGGTTTTGTAAAACAAAACAAATTTCGGCCGCTCCAAATTTTGACCAAATTTTTTTTTTTAGATGTTTTAAAAATTTGGTTCGGGCCCCGAATCTCACTCCCGACACCAATTGTTACTGTAATAACACAATTGGTGTTCCAAAATTTGGGCCTAACAAATTTAGTCCCAGGTCCGAATCCCAACTCCTGACAACCAATTGTTACTGATCGCGGTTTAGATGTTATGATGGGCCGAGCGGATGGTCCAACCGCGACCGTTACAGGATCCCCGACTCACCCGATTCCACCCAAACGTTGGCCGGATCGCACCGCAGCTATTCAATAGGGAAAAGACAAAGGCGACACGGATGTGAAGAAGAAGAAGAAGACAAAAAGGTTGGAAATACTACTAAATTTATTCCTACTATTTACATGCTCAAAGTAACCAAGGAGAAGGAAAGATAATAAAATAATATACAGAAGAATCAGAGACACAGTGCAGTTATTAGCTTATACAGACTTAATTAACCCAGGGACAGAACAAACAAAACAAACTCACGTACACAAGAAGGGTGGAAAGGCAGGAGGTGGATGGCTGGAGGGAGAGGAAGGTCCAAGGGGGTCCCGCAGCACAACCGGCGCGTTTAGCAGCCGCCGTTCCTTCACGGCCCCCAAGCTGCTGTTGTGGCTGCTGTGGATGTCGCGTGCTTTGCGAGGCCTTGTCCGACTCGTCTGGTCCAAACCCTCAACTCTTTCTTGGTCCACTCACTCTTTACCACCGACTCCTCACCGCAACCAACGCAACCAACTGACCACCACCACCGACTCCTCACCGCAACCAACGCAACCAACTGACCACCGACTCCACTGACTGACTCCTCACGACTCTCTCTCTTGCTTCTTGCGTGCGCGCCTTTTATAGCGCCTCCAGCGATCAAGCCGCCGGCCTTTAGGACACGCCCATCGGTGTGCTCACCTCGGCCCTGGTTGGTCACGCGACCCTCTCGCTCCGCCCTTGATGACGACGGGCGGGCACGCCCCTCTTCCCCTCTATGACGAGGTGGAGACACGCCTTTCTTCTCCGACCCTGCCTCGTGGTCAATGGCGGTTATTGGAGGGGAGGTAATTGGCAATCGAGGGTTGGCAATCACGAGAGGGGATGTAATTGGAAATGGAGATTTTGGGGATGGGAATGAAAGGGGGTCTATTCTCTTTCACTGGTGCAATGGAGTACTTCAATTAATGGGAGACACAGCCTTACCCTAAAACACAGAATAAGAGATAACTATCAAACAGGGGTATTCTATTATTTGGCTGACGTGTATGCTTGTGGACTAATTATGGGATGCCCTTTCACCTTTACACAGCTCCGGAGGTAGGGGGGCGCAGAATAAACAATAATAATAATAATACAGCACACAATCAAAAAAATACAGTCCTCATCTCCGCAACAATATATATAAAATTATATATCTTTTTTTTTCTTTTTCTTTTTTGAAGAAGGCGTTTCCAACCAGAAAGTAAAATTAGATCTACTCCGCTAATTTGAGCAAATAAGCAAGAGCAGACCCAGTCTCAAGTGACATTTCCCCCGCTTCGCAACAAGCATCCTCAGGCCAATAGGCCCCAGCCGTGGCGCGTACCCAGTTTTTTTTCACAATGGGACCGCTTCCAGTCACGTGCTCGAAGTCAGATGGAGTTTTTTATTTATTTTTGCAAACCTCAAGCAAACAAGAAGAAAAATACATAAAATGTCATAGCCCCTACATACATAAAAAAAAAAATACATAAAATGTCATAATTTTGCTGTACGGAGTTGAAGGCTGCCAGTCAGCCATCTTTGTTCAGATGACAAAACAAAATCTTCTGCATATGTAAGCCATCATTCATTTTCTGTGTGCCAAATTTGAACAGGATCGGCAAATGCATGTCCGAGAAAATGGTTGAGGACGTGGTCAATCTCGGGGTTTTTACAACTAAAATGGGCGACAGTCTATCGGTCGGCCATCTTTGATCAGACCACAAAATAAAGTGAGGCGCACGTGCATGCTATCGTGTACTCTGGTTGTGCAAAGTTTGAACAAAATCGGACCATGCATGTCCGAGAAATTGTTGGAGACACATTTAAGTACGTAACAAAATGACCACCAGTCGGCCATCTTGGATCTGTTCTCAAAAAAAAAAAATTACAATTTTTTTTTTTTACAGGTTATTACTTACACTTGATCTGGTGTTGTATGTGTGTGCGTGAGCATGTGTGTGTGCTTGTTGTTGGTGTTGTGTTTTGGGGTTTCAGGGTCGCGAACATGGCTGGTTTCGTGTCCGGGTTGGACGTGATGAGGTGTGGGTTGTGTGATTGTTGGAGTTTCCGTTGGGTGTTTCACACAGGCTGGTGTGGTATTTAGGATTGAGGGTTGTTGTTTGTTGCTCACCTATCCTGCTGTTTGTACCATCCAGTTTTTGTTATTTGTATGAGAGGTGTGTATTGTGTGGGTATGTCAACCGTCTCCCCAGTTAGATCACCCTCACGTGCCATGCTTCCAGTATCAATCTGTGTCATTTGTTGGACATAGTGTCTTGGACACGGGTCCCATCAACGTCAAATTTGTGGCCAGAGTGCATGCAATGGCCAATTTGCCAAAAAGGCCAAAAAACAATTTGAAACAAAGGCGAGATGAACATGATAGATCACTTAGGCTGGGAAAGGTGACACAGTCAGCCATAGCACGTCATTGCCGTCATTGCCAACGGCCATCCAGTACGGAGATGGTGTCTCCTAAAAACACCTGATGGGCGGATGGGGGTAGGAAAATTGATGTTTCCGCCTGGCCTAGTTACTCCCTCCTGCACAGTGCTCCTGTGAAGAGGTCTCCAGGACGAGGTGAAAGTCCTGCCAGTTTTCCTCTTCTTTTTCTTTGTACCCTTCACATTTAATGCATCTCAGCCTTGTTTCGGGCAAATTTCAATGTAAAATAATAAAATTAACCATGTGGCTGTTTCAGATGGGAAGAGGAGACTGTGGCTTATAATTCACAGCTCACGTTTTAAAAGCAATATCGGTTCAATAAATATTGTGGATGGACACACCGGAAGTGGAAATACAATCAAGGAAACTGAGATGACTGAACGGCGTGCTTGACGGGCGGTAACAATCTCCATGGTTATCACGCAAAGCCAAACATGGGCAGACTTGGTTGGGAACACAAGACAAACAGAAGAATGACGGTGTACATAGATTTGGTGCATTTGGACTTTCCTGGAGCACTGAAAGGTGTGCCGCAGTCAAGGCCTCGGACCCCTCTCCCTGGCCGATCTTGTCCTATGCTGCCCGTTGCTGTGCGTCTGGCTATGCGCTCATCCTCTGGAGTTGGACAAGGGTGGTGTCTTAGCTGTGTGGCTCGATCTCTGACTGATTGACCGGTGGCTAGGCATTCTGCATTTAGTCGCTTGATGGGCATCCTCTCTCTCTCTCTCGAATCATGTATATATATTAGGCTATGAGCCAAGGGGGTTGGTCGGTACCATACAGATGGAGTAAGGCTCATTGTGATTTTTAGCAAGATATATGTCCCTAGATATGAAAAAAAAGTGATAGCAGTGTATAACTCTCGGCCATCTCTGTGTTATCACCCGAAATATTATTATACGCCCGCTTCGCTTCGCCAAAAAATGTGATATTTGCTAAAATTGGAATAAATATGTTTTTAAGGACCACAGAGTGCCAATAATTTGCATACTGGATGCCAACTAATATAGTAATAGAAATATAGAACATTTGTGGGGGTTATTTATCAAAATATTGATATAATGACAAAAAATATGTTAAATTTAGTGAAAAAGTGGTCGAAATCGCTTCGAGTTCAGAATTCACATTGTACATTTTTGTCAATATTTAAAAAATGAAACCTCCCAGAGTAACATTTGACCCCTCAAAATCTTCGCAAGGAACCACTGCATTGGAATATATCATTACTTTGTAATACAGTGGTTGTTTGGGGCACATATTTTGGCAAAGTTCAAAATATGTTCAACCATACCCCCTAATTTTGATATTTTGGAACGAAACATAGCTTTTGAACATTTTAGGTTTATTCGTCTACTACTTTTGATATCTCAGTGTAATTTTTGGTATTAGCTAGTATCCTAAAGTAGGTTTGTAACATCAGCTACATTATATTTCACAATGCATGCAAACTTGCTCCACACTCTAGGTTTATCATTATCTCTCGAACAAATACGATCTCGATCTCGATCTCGGCACTCTGTGGTCCTTAAAAACATATTTATTCCAATTTTAGCAAATATCACATTTTTTGGCGAAGCGAAGCGGGCGTATAATAATATTTCGGGTGATAACACAGAGATGGCCGAGAGTTATACACTGCTATCACTTTTTTTTCATATCTAGGGACATATATCCTGCTAAAAATCACAATGAGCCTTACTCCATCTGTATGGTACCGACCGGTCAATTTGGGGGGTCTGGCTCATAGCCTATATATAAAAAAACATACAGAGCTTATTCATCATGAAGCGAAGTTCCAATAGTTTATCCAAGCCTAGAAAAAAAAAGTTTATCTATCCAAACTGCAGTCCTTCTGTTCGGTTGGAGCTACAGAGATTGGGATTAGGCGTGATGGGCGGGTAGAGATGTGGCAGAGGGTATAAATTTTGGGGGTAATGAAAGAGTCGGTGGTACCTGTAAATTTTACCTTGTTATCACTTATCACTGCAGTTTCCTCCACGTATTATCTTATTCCGATAAAAAGTGATCTGTGCTTGGATCGGGACTAGTTTTATAGCCTGCAGTCCACATCATTACATTGTAGTTACCACTGCCCCAAGCCCAAGCAACAGTCGTTAGATACCCACAGGTCTTTTCGGTACAAACCACATGTGTGCTGGTCTAAAGCTCAAACGTGCTTAAACCCCAAGGAGCACAAACGTTGGGGGTAGACAGATTCAAAGCCAGTATTTAAAGGTCTTCAATTTTCATGTTGTTGTCATGTTGAAAATGTTACTCTGTGTTTGAGATTAAATCATCATGTGATGTCATTCCGAGCCCTCCCACACAACTACGATTTCCTGCAGAGATTCTGGGATTCTAATTCCATAAAGGTACATTTGCACTACAACTCGCCCAAAAAATAATTCATTTCCACCGAGTATATGCTCTTTTCAGCAACCTCAAATTATCATGTATGGCATGACAGAAGCTGACCGGATAAAAGATTAACCTTTGCGAAGACGACTGATGCAGAATGTTTCATTTTTTTTAAATAATGTTGTGACTTTCTGGTGTTTGGTTAAAACTAGGGCATGCCCGTACTATATATAAGCTAGGACGTGCCCGTACGTGGGTGCCCGTTCCTTGCCAAAAAAAAAAAAAAAAAAAATTTGTGTAGGGGTGTGTGTGTGTAAACATCCTAGGGCGTGCCCGTACGTGGGTGCAAAAAAACATGCGTGCAAACAACAACAACAAAAAAAAACTTTGAAACCACGTGGCAGTAACGACCACAGAACCCCCCTCCCTCTATTTACATGAATGGTTTGGTCCATTCGCAACGACCACAGAACCCCCCCCTCTATTTACATGAATGGTTTGGTCCATTCGCAAAGCCAAAGCGAACGACCACAGAACCCCCCCCCCTCTATTTACATGAATGGTTTGGTCCATTCGCAAAGCCAAAGCGAACGACCACAGAACACCCCCCCCCCCCCCTCTATTTACATGAATGGTTTGGTCCATTCGCAAAGCCAAAGCGAACGGCGAACGGCTAAATCGCCATAGCTCGGTAAGTACTTGTCCGATTAATTTCAAACCTTGAAAAGGCACATCCTCGGGTCCCCAGCAATATACCTGGCAAGTTTCAAGTATATCGGACCGGTAGTTGTCGAGAAACAGCGGTCACAGACAAACAAACAAACGTACAAACGTACAAACGTACAAACGTACAAACGTACAAACAAACACACAGAGATTACTGGAATTATAGATAGATGTATTAAACAGACAACCTTTCAGGATGTTGAAAACAACAAGTAGTATAGCATACGGTAGAGCACATACACGACATGACCAAAAGTATGTGGACACCCAAACATCACACATCTCATTCCAAAATCATGGGCATTAATATGGGGTTGGTCCCCCCTTTGCTGCTATAACAGCCTCCACTCTTCTGGGAAGGCTTTCCACTAGATGTTGGAACATTGCTGCGGGGATTTGCTTCCATTCAGCCACAAGAGCATTCGTGAGGTCGGGCACTGATGTTGGGCGATTAGGCCTGGCTTGCAGTAGGCATTCCAATTAATCCCAAAGGTGTTTGATGGGGTTGAGGTTAGGGCTCTGTGCAGGTCAGTCAAGTTCTTCCACACCGATCTCGACAAACCATTTCTGTATGGACCTCATTTTGTGCACAGAGGCCTTGTCATGCTGAAACAGGAAAGGGCCTTCCCCAAACTGTTGCCACAAAGTTGGAAGTACAAAATCGTCTAGAATGTCTCTTTTGCTCAAGGTCATCTGCCATCTGCTGGGAAATCAGCCAACATCACCGCTTTTCACAAAGAAGGTGCAAAAACAGATCCTAGCAACTACAGACCAATCAGCCTTCTCCCAATTAATCAGCAAAGTCATGGAATCCATCATTGCTTCGGATAAGAAATCTTTCCTCTTCTCCAATGCCTTGATCTCTGATCATCAATTTGGTTTCAGACGTGGTCACTCTACTCTGGACATGCTGCTTCTGCTTTCTCAACAATGGATGGAGGTCCTCAATGCCAAACAGGAAATTAGAGCAGTCTCCCTTGACATATCACGTGCCTTCGATATGGTCTGGCACCCCGCTCTGCTCACCAAACTCTCCTCCTTTGGTATCCATGGAAATCTTCAAGCATGGCTGGCGGACGTCCTCTCTAGTCGTAGGCAATGTGTGGCCCTGAATGGGTTTCTCTCATCTCCTCTTCCTGTTCAGGCTGGAGTTCCCCAAGGCAGTGTTCTGGGCCCTGTGCTTTTTCTGGTCTTCATCAATGATCTCTCTGACTCTCTTGAAAATCCTCTCTATCTCTTTGCTGATGACTCCACTCTCTGTCGCTCCATTCCTCATCCCTCAGATCGGGAATCTGCAGCCTCCTCACTCTCTGCAGACCTGGACAAAATCACAGAGTGGGCAAACAAGTGGAACATGTCTTTCAATCCTGACAAATCTCACACTCTTACGATGTCTCTCCGAAAAGACCGACTGGACAACCCTCCCATCCACTTTCTGAATAATCCTCTCCAAGAAGTTCTGTCACTCAAGCTTTTGGGTCTCACTATCTGCCATGATCTTTCCTGAGAAAACCACATTTCAAATGTGGCCTCCAAAGCCAGTCGCCGACTGGGCATCCTCCGTCGTGCGAAGTCCTTCCTTGGCACACCTTAGCTCCTCACCACATACAAGGCTTTCATCCGCAGCTCAATGGAATACTGCTCTCCCCTCTGGGCTGGTGCTCCTGCCTCACACCTAGCTCGTCTTCACGCTGTTGAAACCAAAGCGTTCAGAATCATTGGAATCTCCCGCGATGAAGCTAACTCCAAGGGCCTTTCACTCACTCACCGCAGGCAGGTTGGTGGTCTTTCCGTCTTCCACCGACTCCTCTCTGGCCTTGCCCCCCCAGCTCTCTCTGGGCTCTGTCCCCCAAATATTCCTACAGGTCGCACAAGATCTTCCTGCAACCCTCTTATGGTTAAACTGCCAAAATCAAGACTCTCTGCTCACCTTCACTCCTTCATTCCTCTTTTCTCCTGCCTCTGCGCTGGAACCAACTCCCTCACTCTCTTCAATCCCCCTCCACCCTCCAGGTCTTTAAAACAGCTGTTCACCACCATCTCTTATCTTCCCCCATCCAAAACCTTGATCTTTTCTACCCCCGCTAATTTCACCCCAAATACACTTTTTTGAAATACCAACTTCTGTCCTGGAAGTCCTTGGTGTCCTTGTGTTTTATAATTCTCCCACCCCCCTCCCTCCCTTCCCACGCCTCCTCCCCCCAAGCCCTCTCCCTCCCACACATCTCCCTGCTCTCAAATGTTGTGTTTGTGTGCTTCCCCTTCTCTCCCCATCTTGTCATCCGCTCCCTCTTTTTATATATTTTGTTTGTCTGTTTGATTTGTTTGTGAAATAAATGTTAGCTCTTTCACGAGGCTCGATTCAGTATACAAAAAAAAATAAAAAATAAAAAATTGTATGCTGTAGTTTTAAGATTTCCCTTCGCGGGAACTAAGTGGCCGGCCCGAACCATTAAAAACAGCCACAGACCATTATTCCTTCTCCAACAAACTTTACAGTTGGCACTATGCATTCGGGCAGGTAGCGTTCTCCTTGCATCCGCCAAACCCAAATTCGTCCGTCGGACTGCCAGATGGTGAAGCGTGATTCATCACTCCACAGAACGCGTTTCCACTGCTCCAGAGTCCAATGGCGGTGAGCTTTACACCACTCCAGCTGACGCTTGGCATTGCACATGGTGATCTTGGGCTTGTATGCGGTTGCTCGGCCATGGTAAACCATTTCATGAGGCTCCCGACGAACAGTTGTTGTGCTGACATTGCTTCCAGAGGCAGTTTGGAACTTGGTAGTGAGTGATGCAACCGAGGACAGACGATTTTTACATGCTATGCACTTCAGCACTTGGCGGTCCTGTTCTGTGAGCTTGTGTGGTTTACCACTTCCTGACTGAGCTGTTGTTGCTCCTAGACGTTTCCACTTCACAATAACAGCACTTTGAGTGGGGCAGCTCTAGCAGGGCAGAAATTTGACGAACTGACTTGTTGGAAAGGTGGCATCCTATGACGGTGCCACATTGAAAGTCACTCGGCTCTTCAGTACGGCCCATTCTACTGCCAATGTTTGTCTATAGAGATTGCATGGCCTTGTGCTTGATTTTATATACCTGTCAGCCTGGGTGTGGGTGTGGCTGAAATAGCCAAACCACTAATTCTGAGTGTCCGCATACTTTTGATCATGTAGTGTACCTCCGCCAGACTGAACAGTTTATGTTTTGTATCCATTGATAGGCCAGATCTGGATTCGGACCTGAAACCAAAATCTAATCGGCTTGTTCTTGTCACCTAACCAACCTATCCACCAAATTTCGTCCGAATCCGTCCAAACCGTTTTGAGATATCCTGTTCACAAGCAGACAGTAAAGGGTGAAAACATAACCCCCATCTACCTTTGGTGGCGGAGGTAATAATTAAGCATATTTACCTTATGTCCCACAAGAAGCCCACATCAGTGGGGTATTGTGGGACAATACCAGTGGTTATAAAGTTCCCAATCCTTTTCGTTCGTATGCAGCACAGGGATGCGGGGTAGCATCATTGGCTGAGGGTGTGGCTATGCTGCTGATACAACGCCCTCTGCTGGTTAAGGCAGGAATTTCTAATTTGTTCATGGTGCCGGTGATGACTCGTCGACTCTTCCCGATGGACACCTTGGGTTCTTTAACCTCCACCAACGAATGCTGGCAGACCGGATGCCCGTTTAACGTTCAGGGTCGGGATTCAAACCCAGGCTAGACATCTTAGACGCAAATATGCGTACCGCTCGGTCATCCTGTCAGCCCAAAGGTCCCAATTAGGTAAGGGAAGGGGTCAACCCTATAAAACTGAACCCATTTGGACGGTTTGGGATTTGGATTATCAAAAGTTCTTAACATTAAGTCTTCTTTCCAGAAGATCTTAACTTTCAATGGATTCTGTTGAATATGGTGTGAAATCTTGTGCACACAGCAACATTAGAAAGTGGAGCTGCACACCTCAACCTCGTTTTAAAATAGAAAAGCACCTGTAAAACACAGATATAACTTCCTTGCTTGAATACGCTGCACAATACACCTAATTATTTTCCTTGTCGGGGCCTTTCCGATAAGATACTCCAAAGTAATTAAATATACACAGATCTTTTGGATCACCCAATTATTTTGAGGTTGCACTACTCCCTGTGAGTGTAATTGTCTCCATGTGTGAGATTGCTCTCATTCTTTACCTACGGGGTCCAGTTTTGCAAAACCCAATTTATGGTCTCCGATGAATTACATATCAGTAGAGGAGTGGGACCTTAACTGAGTGTCTTTGACTGAGTGTTTCTAAGACAGGAAACAGTGAAGGCTGACAAAAGAACCTTCTCTTACTTTTTTTTAAGGATGCTTCAAACCTGGTGAGTGGTGACCTGTCCAAACCCGATGACACCTTTGTGCAGTGCGTTTCAAGAGCCGCAGAATTATGTTTAATCGAGGTACTGTTTCTTGTTAAGGTGAGTCTTAACCTGCGGCGTTAGCAATAGCTCAAACATCATCTATTCTATCTATACGTATATATTGTTACGGTTGCGACGTTCCGTACCCTCCCGCGGTAATTTTTTTTTTTTAAATACAAGATCGAGGCTCATGGAAGAGTTAAAACCAAATTTAGACGGCCGAGCAACCGTTGGTAACTGTCGGGGTAATGCTGATTCCGTTACGGCCGATCGTTACTCAGTGGGCGAGCAATGGCGGATCAATGGAGGAAGAGACATTAACGGACAGAGAGAAAGGAAACGTTTGACGAATTGATTTGTTTAGAAATAGTTACAGTGCAACTTTCAATAGGAAAGAAAAGGAAAAAAGGGACGACAAGCAGGAACCTTGCTTATCCTACGCCTTATTACGATTACAACAAATAAACTGCATGGGCCCAGCACACATTCACGGGGGAGGGGGAAACATGTTGAGAACCTGTTGGAAAATGGTTACAAGGTTACCCGATGCTTCTCCTCGCGACGCCTTTTGTCCTGAGCTCACCAACGAACACCAGGCCGGCAAATGGCAGTCCCCAACACGAGCAGCATCGGCAGTTAATGGCGATCCTAGCACAAACACGAGCAGGTGAGAAGTGTCGGGAACCGTGCAGAGTGAGTACCAGGGAACCGTGAAGAGTGAGTACCAGGGAACCGTGCAGAGTGAGTGCCAGGGAACCGTGCAGAGTGAGTGCCAGGGAACCGTGCAGAGTGAGTGCGTCAGGAACCGAGCAGAGTGAGTGTGTCGGGAACTGTGCAGAGTGAGTGTGTCGGGAACCGTGCAGAGTGAGTTTGTCGGGAACTGTGCAGAGTGAGTGTGTCGGGAACCGTGAAGAGTGAGTACCAGGGAACCGTGCAGAGTGAGTGCCAGGGAACCGTGCAGAGTGAGTGCCAGAGAACCGTGCAGAGTGAGTGCGTCAAGAACCGAGCAGAGTGAGTGTGTCGGGAACTGTGCAGAGTGAGTGTGTCGGGAACCGTGCAGAGTGAGTTTGTCGGGAACTGTGCAGAGTGAGTGTGTCGGGAACCGTGCAGAGTGAGTTTGTCAGGAACTGTGCAGAGTGAGTGCCAGGGAACCGTGCAGAGTGAGTTTGTCGGGAACCATGCAGAGTGAATGCCAGGTAACCGTGCAGAGTGAGTGCCAGGGAACCGTGCAGAGTGAGTGCCAGGGAACCGTGCAGAGTGAGTGCCAGGGAACCGTGCAGAGTGAGTTTGTCGGGAACTGTGCAGAGTGAGTGCCAGGGAACCGTGCAGAGTGAGTTTGTCGGGAACCATGCAGAGTGAATGCCAGGTAACCGTGCAGAGTGAGTGTCAGGGAACCGTGCAGAGTGAGTTTGTCGGGAACTGTGCAGAGTGAGTGCCAGGGAACCGTGCAGAGTGAGTGTGTCGGGAACCGTGCAGAGTGAGTGCCAGGGAACCGTGCAGAGTGAGTTTGTCGGGAACCATGCAGAGTGAGTTTGTCGGGAACCATGCAGAGTGAATGCCAGGTAACCGTGCAGAGTGAGTGCCAGGGAACCGTGCAGAGTGAGTGCCAGAGAACCGTGCAGAGTGAGTGCCAGGGAACCGTGCAGAGAGAGTTTGTCGGGAACCATGCAGAGTGAGTGTGTCGGGAACCATGCAGAGTGAATGCCAGGTAACCGTGCAGAGTGAGTGTCAGGGAACCGTGCAGAGTGAGTACCAGGGAACCGTGCAGAGTGAGTGCCAGGGAACCGTGCAGAGTGAGTGCCAGGGAACCGTGCAGAGTGAGTTTGTCGGGAACTGTGCAGTGTGAGTGCCAGGGAACCGTGCAGAGTGAGTGTGTCGGGAACCATGCAGAGTGAATGCCAGGTAACCGTGCAGAGTGAGTGCCAGGGAACCATGCAGAGTGAGTGCCAGGGAACCGTGCAGAGTGAGTTTGTCGGGAACCATGCAGAGTGAGTGTGTCGGGAACCATGCAGAGTGAATGCCAGGTAACCGTGCAGAGTGAGTGCCAGGGAACCGTGCAGAGTGAGTTTGTCGGGAACCATGCAGAGTGAGTGTGTCGGGAACCATGCAGAGTGAATGCCAGGTAACCGTGCAGAGTGAGTGCCAGGGAACCGTGCAGAGTGAGTGCCAGGGAACCGTGCAGAGTGAGTGCCAGGGAACCGTGCAGAGTGAGTGCCAGGGAACCATGCAGAGTGAGTGCTAGGAAACCGTGCAGAGTGAGTGCCAGGGAACCGTGCAGAGTGAGTGCCAGGGAACCGTGCAGAGTGAGTGCCAGGGACACGTGGAGTAAGCACGTCGTGATCTCGTGCAAGGTAAAGTGAGTGTCGTGCACAAGTGAGCCAAGAGGGAGTCCCGCAGTTAGCAGAGAGCAGTGAATACGTGCAAATCGAGCAAAGTTCAAGGCGAAGAGGATAAAGCAGGCACGTGCTGAGGCCTACGGAATCCAAAGCGAAGAGTGGAATGCAAAAACGTGTTGAATGCACGATGTCCCAGGCCAAGAGAGAAGTAAACATCTGCTGAATGAACAAAGTCCAAAGCGAAGAGTGAATCCAAACATGGGGGCATCCATCAAGGTCCAATGTGAAAAAGAGAAAGAGAAAGACAAAGAGAAAGAAAAAAAAGGGAAAGACACGTGTGGAATGGCCTTTTGTCCATCCTCTCACCGAGGGGCGGGGGGAGTGTGGGGGGGGGAGTGTGGAGGGGAGGGGAGGGGATGTTCGAGGATGTCCTGGCTCCCGATTGGTGGAGCCCATCACTCCGCCCCCACTAGCTCTCTTGAAGGGACTCAGGCCCTGATTGGTGCATATCCCTTATGAGAGGAGGATCTGTCTTTCCCTTCCCCAACGCAGAACATGCTCACCCGAAATAAGTGTAAGGGACTAAGGTAATGTTCTGCTATGAAATAACTATTCTAAGGGACCTGTATGGTGGTTGCCATTACTTCTCTGTGGTTTCCCAAAACCGCAACATTATATAAAACAGAGATGGCTGTCCATTCGTCTGTTCGTGGTTATGCTGATTGGCTGTGTGAGGCTAGGTGTAACGTGATTGGCTCCTGGCAAGATTGAATAATGCATCGTATAGACTTATTAAAAGCTTATATTCGAAATCTGATTCCATATTTCACAATCTGAACTCGTGTTCTAAATAAATAAGTCGAAATCTCGAGTGAAATCGGAACAAAATTATGAAAAAGCTATTTTTAAAGTTAAATAATAGGCTATGTGAGCCATGAGGTAAAATGGCTCCAAAATTCATTTTTCACTCTTTTAAAGGTAATTATTGTAACTCACTCTTTAAATATATTGTTTGTCTGATTATTGTATGTCTGACCATCCAGGGACATCGGTCGCTGGCTCGGTTCCTGACACACTGGATTTTATTATACATTTTTAACATACAGTAATACACACCGGTACAACATGGAATCACTGTTTATTAACAGTGTGTTAATGTGCGACCTAGGCAGACAGGATGACCACCGAGGTACCCACACACTCCTCGAAGTTGTCTAGCCTGGGTTTGAATCTAGACCCAGCTATAAACCATCATCCTGGTGTTTCACAGACTAGGTAAATCATCAGTATGCCGTCCCTCCGATGGACGTTAAACTGGGCATCCCGTCTTCCGACATTAGTTGGTGGACGTTAAAGATCCCCACGGTGTTCTTCACGAAGAGTGGGCGAGCTATCTCTAGCACCCAGATCAAATTACAAATTCCTGCCTGCACTGCTGCTGGGAAGGCAATGGCAAACCACCCAGTATAACACTCACTCAGGGAGCTGTTTTGGCAGCACAGATGTCTGTAATGAGTATGGTACATCAGATATCAAATAAAAGAGACAGGGGACTAGTGGGGGAAGGAGCGGGATGTGAGGGAAGTGGGGGGGGGGGGGGGAGACAGGGAGTAGGGGAGAGATAGGGAGTTGGGGGAGGAGGAGTGGGGGAGACCGGGGAGTGGCGGAGAGGGGAATGGGGGAGAGACGGGAGTGAGTGATGGAATGGGGGAGACAGGAGAGTGGTGGAGAGACGGGAGTGGGTGATCGAGTAGGGGAGTGGTGGAGAGGGGGAGTGGGGAAGGGAGAGGGGAGTGGGAGAGAGGATGAGGAAGGGAGAGGAGGGGGAGAAGGGGAGGGAGAGAGAGGAGGGGGATACTTTGCTAGCTTTTCCCGTCACTTGGGATGGGTACTCTTCCTAGATCTATTATATTGTTGCGAATATGGAATTTGGCCTCCATATCCGCTTGTAAATATTCCCCTATTTCTCCAATACTCCCCAACTTTCCCCAATCCCCCATTCCCTAGTCCCATTGCATGTAAATAACACTCAGTAGAGCCGACCTTCCCCTTATTCCCCCATTAAATGTCGTGCCCAGGTCCACCGCACCACACGTAGACCACTTTCGGACATCTTCCTAGTTATTCTTAATCTATGTCAGTTAAGGACTCGTTTCCATTAATTCTGACTCTTCGTTGCACCAGAATGTGATTATATGGCATCAGTAGTGAGTTTAGGACCTTTCCCGTACCTCCTCCCATCTTCTTCCCCGTCTACAACAACAGAGGGGCGCTGCGCGGGGGGGGGAGTGTGCGTCCTCCCACCGGCTCGGTTCGCCGCCATCGACAATGCGCTCCAGACGATGCGCTCCAGACCATGCGCTCCACGGGGTTACCACGAAGGGGCTCCTTGTCAGCTCCTCGTCAAGGGCGGAGCCGGTAACCCCCCCCCCCGCATGCACCCAATGAGAAGCAACGTGCCGATTCCACGAGGCGGAGCTAACGAGCCGAGGGCGTGTCACTCCCCGCCGGATATACGCGGCCACGTAGCGGACGTGACGGGAGATGCGCCCCCAGCTGGAGAAAGAAGGACCTGCGAGCGCTGAAACAGATGCGCCTGAGTTTGGAGAGGCCTGAGAAAGAACGTCACCTCTGAGCGCTGCGACGAGACCTCCCCGCATCTCTGGACCGAACCGTGTACCCTGCTTTGAGCCAAGAGTGCACCTTGAGCCATCGATACCCGCTTTCCTGCCATCAACCCCCGTGTGAGTCAGCCGTTGTCCCGTTTGTCTGTCGTCTGTCCGGGAATAATATAAGATTGTGTCTAAGTGCTTGTCTTTCTATGTTGTACCTCTCGTCCCTGTAATCTGACCTTCCGCACGAATATAATCTCCTCCGGAGGTCTTGAGAACCGTATCCCTGGTGTCTGTCATTATAATTCAGCCGTGTGTCTTCTTTTTCCTTATTGAGCCAGCGTGGCGCGGCTTCGTCAACGTTCGAGTACAATCGGGTAATTTGTGCGGACACGACGGCCATTCCGCTCGGCCCACCTTAACATCAAAGTCGTGTCAGTAACAATTGGTGTCGAGGAGTGAGATTCGGACCCGGGACTAAATTAGTTAGGCCCAAATTTTGGGAGGGAAAATCGAGCCGGAGCGCGTACGGCGCTCGACCAAATCGATCCGGAGCGCGGTCCCGTAGACCACTCCGGATCACCCACTCCGGACTGCGCTCGACGAAATTATAACAGCAAAATTTGGATTGGTGTTACGAAACTCGAATTTTGAAAGTCGCGCTATGGCGGATCAAGACGGCTGGGGTCCGGTAGGGGAGAGTGAAGCAGGGTCGGTCCAGGACCAAATTGAGGGACGCGAGGAGAGCGAAGCAGTGAGGGCGGCAGGGTCGCAAAATAGCGTGGTCGCGCACGTGGGTGTAGCGGCACCAAATTTAGCCGCGGCTGTGGTCGCGGTAGCCGAACCCGAGATGCCAATGAATTGGAACCTGTTTATGAAACAGATGATGGCCTTTATGGTAAAAACAGACGATAATTTCAAAGGGATGGAAAACAGGATGGGAAACCAAATGGGGGTAATGAGGGACGAAGCGAGGGGTACCAGTGAGGGATTAGACAATAATTTTAAGGGATTAGACAATAATTTTAAGGGATTAGACATGAAATTTGGGAAATTAGACGATAGATTAGGGGAAATACAGGAGGGGTTAACGGGGGTAGAAAACAGAATGGCCGCTCAAGAGAATCAAATGGAAGGGATGCAAAAAGGGTTAGAGGGGTTAGAAAACACCATGGAAGGCAAATTGAGGGACATGAGGGACCAAGCGGAAAGGGAAGTTAACCAAATGGGGCAGCAGATAGAGGGGGTCAGAATGGGGGTAGAAACCAAACTGGATGCTCACAGGGAGGAAATGGAGCAGATGAGGGTGGCATCTGGGCAGGAGATGCAAGTGATGGGAGAAGAGATCAGAAGAGGTGTGAGTGAGGAGGTCGGAGGAGTGCGCGAGGAGGTGAGGCACTGTGAGGAGCACATGGAGAAGGAGGTGAGAAAGGGGACTGTAAAGTTACAAGGGGGAATAGAGGTCCTGACGCAGGAGGTGGAGCAGCTGACGGTGGGACAAACGGAGTTAGTGGAGCAGGTTCAAAGGAACACTGCGGTATTAGGAGGGTTAAAAGCGACACAAAACGACATAAAAAACGACTTGATAGCGACAAAGAGGGAATGTCAGATGGTACGTGAGGGACTGACAACGAGGCTGGACGAGGTGATAGAGGTAATGGAGACGAAGGACCGGCAGGTGAGGACGCACCTGGAAACGGTCAAGGTAGCCTTAGAGGATGAGCTTGAGGAGACGTACCGGGGAATAAAAGAGGTGAAGCACAAATTAGAAGAAGTGGAAGAAGGGATGAGCGAAATTAAGAAGCGACGGAGAGGGGATAAGAAAAAAGATAAAAGAGGAGATAAAAGAATTGGTCCAAAGTCTGTGTTTGGATCGTGATGATGTGCTCATTAACCGGATGAGGGATTCGCAGGTGATGGAGGAGAAGCGAAGAGGAAGAGGACCCGGTGTAAGTGGTGACCAATATGGTCGTGCGTATGATGCGCCAGGTGATTTAAGAGGCTTGGGGGTCGAGATAGACCCGGGTGTTCGTGAGAGGCCGTTGGTGAAGTGTGCGACAGGTCTGGTGTGCGAAAATGGAGATGTGCAAGAAAGTCCGACTCTGGGGTGTGTGAGGAAAAAGTGCGTGCCAAGGAGTGAGTGTGCTGGCGAGAGTGAGTCGGTCGTAGCGCGTGTGCGAGGGAGCACGTGGAAGCGCGGGGTTGTGAGTGTTACAGAGGGTGTGACGGGAGAGTGTGCGCAAGAGTGTGCGCGAGAAAGGTGTGTGACGGACAGGTGCATGAGGAAAGAGTGCGCTGTCAGAAGTAAGGAAGAGTGTCCACCTGTGGTGAGTGTTACAGAGGGTGTAACGGGAGAGTGTGCGCGAGAAAGGTGTGTGACGGACAGGTGCATGAGGAAAGAGTGCGCTGTCAAGAGTAAGGGTGAGTGCGCTGTCAAGAATGGAGGTGAGAGTAGTGAGAGTGACAAGGAGAGTGAGTTGGTTGTGACAGGTGAGCGAGGATGTACACCTGGGATGGAAGGATGCACACCTGGAATGGTAGAGCGTGAGTGGGAATGCACGCTGGAGTTGGTGGTGAGGCACATGGTTGGGTGTGCGAATGAGGGCACACCTGTGATTGTCACAGAGGAGGTGACCGAGGAGGGGGCGCGAAGAGGTGCAGTGGTGAGGTGTGCTACGAACGAATGTGTGCCAAAATGTTCGGTGGTCAGGTGTGTGACCAAGGCTGTGAGTGGAATGGGTGTACCTGGGTGTGTAAGGAAAGGTACGAGGAGCATGGGCACGGCTGGATGTGTGAGCAAGGAACGGGCTGCGGGGTGTAAGCGTCCAGGTGAAGCATCGACGTTAGACGGGGTAGAGTTTAGAACGACTTATAGCCGAATCGGGCCCTCGGTGCGTGCTGGGCCTCGCTTTGAACGGCCGCGTCCGTGCTCCACTAGGCGGAGCGGGCAGCCCAATAGGAAGGGTCGTTATGGCGACCACTTTTTGTTGAGGCAGTCCGGCAGGTCGAGATCGGGACATTGGATGGCTCCACGCCGAGATGGTGCGTGGGATCTCGGCCCGGGTAAGCCCCCGTCCCTGCACCGAGTGCGGGACGTATCCAGTCGCTGGCACCAAACAACCCACATTCATTGCTCGGCTTTACGAAGCCGGGCTTTGGACAGGAATTGGCGCACCGAGAGGCAGTAGTGAGTCGACTGGGTGATGAGGTTAGTGTTTTGGACCCAAAATTAGAGAAAAACAAAATTTGATGATTGGCAAGGGATTGGCAGTAGTGATTGGCAGATGATGGGTAGTGATTGGCAAATTTTGTTTTTGTTGCAATTTGATGTGCAAAATTGATAGTGAGAGACCCCCGATGTGGTGGGATGGCAAATCCACCATCCCTCACAGGGTGGGGGCAAAGGAGCTATAGCTTATGGGGTGTATGGCAGTGAAAACTAGCCCGGGTGGGTTAGGATATGGTGTGTAGGGATCTAGAGAAGATGACCTTAGGTAACGTTAAGTTTAGTTAGTGACTGATACCTGTAGTGGGGACGCAGGTAGGTTAGTATGGATGATAATGAGGAGGGAGCGCAATAGTGTAAAGGGACGACTGGGAAGCGCAAGTTTCAGAAGGGAGTAGTTAGCTGAGATGATGCCGTGTGTGTGAGAATTGAACAGGTGTGATTGCACAGGTGTGCAATTGGACAGGTGTGTGGAGCAGTGTATGAGTAGTGAGTGAGTGGATCAGCGCGAATGCGCTTGGGGAGAGAAGGGTGCAGGTGGCACCAAGTGTGAGAGCACAGGTGTGCAAGTACAGGTGTGTGGAGAGAGTTGGAGTAAGTGGTACGGAGTGGTGTGCATGGTGCGAAGGTGTGGATGGGGGAAGAGTGGACCCCTTTCACGAGTACCCGGGGCGGGTAGTGTAAGTGTTAGGTAGAGGGTGCAGGTAAATTGTGGTTGGATATTGGCATTTGTGGTGCGGTTGCAGAATGGTATTGTGGATGGGTGCATTAGTGTTGTGGAAATGGCTGGGCGTGTAGCCTGTTAGTGTGTGTAGTTGGTTGGGCACTCCACCACTGTGAGGATGTCGGCCAGGTGAGGCCGCAGGTGGGCTCTGGGAGCCGGTAGAGTTGTTGTGGATGGGGCCCGAGGATCCGGAGGACGGACCCGGGTAGCCCAGTGCCAGAGAGGGCACCGAGTGGGGAGAGCGCCAGAGGGCCTGCCCCAGGTAGTTAGGTTAGGGTAAGGAGCAGGTAAGCTCGGAGGCAACTGCAGTGGTGGAGGTGTGCAGGTGGGTAGACCCACTGGGAGAGGTACACGCCACAGCCCAGAAATTGTGCGAGGGCACCGGGAGATGAATCGGGGGAGTGAGACCCCAAATTGAAGAGCACCACAGTTGGCCAATGGGAATTGGTTTTTAGAACCAATAGTGTAAGAGGGCCAATGGTTTGGCCGGAGGAAGACCCCGGGTAGTGTAAAGTTGTTAAAGTCATTTAGGAAATAGTTAGGATTGATGAACCTGTCGCACCATACGCAGCCACTTACCTGTGGTGATGATGATGACTCCACACCTGTGTTTTCTTTGTTTTGTTGCAGAAAATGAAATTGCTGTGTGGATTGTGAGACGCATCACGACGTGGATGAGACATTGGGGTGATTCCATCTCTCCCTCCCTAGGAGGGACTGATGATGAATTGGTAATGGCAAATTTTGATGTGCAGTTGGAGATGGCAAATTTTGATGAGAGTTGAAAATGGCAAATTTGATTGGTTAGGAGGGAGAGAAGACGAATTTGGTTTATGGGAGGAACGGGGAAGACAGTAGGGATGTTTGTTGATTTGTAAAATAGATGTTTATGGGTAGTGTTGGGTTGTGTGGATACAGTAAGGGGTAAGGGAGGGGCCATGTAGGTTACCTGGTGGGGGGGGGGCGTACGATAGGAACGTACCTGTCTCACCTGGTTCCCATGTGCCCCCAGTGTGCATTACCTTACATTGCGTGCACTTTTGCGCCCTTACCACCTTACTCACTTGTCTGCTTCTTTTGTCTCCCACCTCCGAGGATCTGGCTTTGGGGTAGAGAGAGAGGAGAGAGAGGTGCTGGCTGCGCAGTTGTGGGCCTGCACTTTCGCTGTTTGCTGCCGGGATCGATACACCATATGGACCGCAATGTTTGTGGCCACCCACAATGGACCGCAGTTCGTTTGCGGCCAAGCACCACCCGGGGATGGACCTATGGGTCAACGTGGCACCTATGCCATACAGGTGAACCACTTTTAGTTAACACCAAGTGCACCACAAGAAGAGCAAGAGACACCTGCAGGGTTAGGGGTTGTCGAATTTATTTTTATTCCAATGAACAATGGTGACTGCACCGATTGGTGGTGGGGTGGTGCTTTTGATGCTCGGGAAGGGGTGCTCTGCACGTTATTAAAGGCCGTCGGCCACAGAGCACTCGTGGGTTGGTGTATCGATGCTGGCAAGCGTGCTCTCTCTATGCATAACATCTGCATGTGTTCCTCCAAAAACAGGTCCTGGATCGTAGTGTAAATATCAGCGTAGTCTTGTGTAAATAATGCTCCCTACCGGCTGTATGTGTAGTTTGAGAATTCTTTCCGGATTCGGTTATCCTGTGGGTGTGTTTCTGTGAGGAGAAGGGTGCAACGTCGCAGGGGGACATATTTACTCATTTGTGAATATCTGTAAAACTGTCGCACTCAGGGTAGAGTTAATAGTAGAGGGAACTACATTGCGTGCCACACTAAAGTAGGTAAAAATTTATCGGGTCGGGACGCCCCGAGGGTAGAGAAGGGTGCAATGTTGCGAATATGGAATTTGGCCTCCATATCCGCTTGTAAATATTCCCCTATTTCTCCAATACTCCCCAACTTTCCCCAATCCCCCATTCCCTAGTCCCATTGCATGTAAATAACACTCAGTAGAGCCGACCTTCCCCTTATTCCCCCATTAAATGTCGTGCCCAGGTCCACCGCACCACACGTAGACCACTTTCGGACATCTTCCTAGTTATTCTTAATCTATGTCAGTTAAGGACTCGTTTCCATTAATTCTGACTCTTCGTTGCACCAGAATGTGATTATATGGCATCAGTAGTGAGTTTAGGACCTTTCCCGTACCTCCTCCCATCTTCTTCCCCGTCTACAACAACAGAGGGGCGCTGCGCGGGGGGGGAGTGTGCGTCCTCCCACCGGCTCGGTTCGCCGCCATCGACAATGCGCTCCAGACGATGCGCTCCAGACCATGCGCTCCACGGGGTTACCACGAAGGGGCTCCTTGTCAGCTCCTCGTCAAGGGCGGAGCCGGTAACCCCCCCCCCCCCCCCCCCGCATGCACCCAATGAGAAGCAACGTGCCGATTCCACGAGGCGGAGCTAACGAGCCGAGGGCGTGTCACTCCCCGCCGGATATACGCGGCCACGTAGCGGATGTGACGGGAGATGCGCCCCCAGCTGGAGAAAGAAGGACCTGCGAGCGCTGAAACAGATGCGCCTGAGTTTGGAGAGGCCTGAGAAAGAACGTCACCTCTGAGCGCTGCGACGAGACCTCCCCGCATCTCTGGACCGAACCGTGTACCCTGCTTTGAGCCAAGAGTGCACCTTGAGCCATCGATACCCGCTTTCCTGCCATCAACCCCCGTGTGAGTCAGCCGTTGTCCCGTTTGTCTGTCGTCTGTCCGGGAATAATATAAGATTGTGTCTAAGTGCTTGTCTTTCTATGTTGTACCTCTCGTCCCTGTAATCTGACCTTCCGCACGAATATAATCTCCTCCGGAGGTCTTGAGAACCGTATCCCTGGTGTCTGTCATTATAATTCAGCCGTGTGTCTTCTTTTTCCTTATTGAGCCAGCGTGGCGCGGCTTCGTCAACGTTCGAGTACAATCGGGTAATTTGTGCGGACACGACGGCCATTCCGCTCGGCCCACCTTAACATCAAAGTCGTGTCAGTAACAATATTATATTATAGTCTCTCTCTCTCTCTCTTGGATAATTGATATCCTGAAGCATCCCATCAATTTTATTGAAACGTGACAACATGAAAGTGAAAACTCTGGTCAGCCATTAGTCTCGGTCCTGCATGTCACCAAGCTTGCATTAGTTAGGAGTTTCTCGGCTTTAGCGGACGAAACGTGGCATCCCTACCTGTTGTCTCTGCCTCGATTCTCTTTTGCCATTTTCATTCACCTGCTCCATATTAAGCAGCAACACTGCGGATGCGTCTAAATGAGGTTGTCCACGTGATCCATCCAAAATGAAATGACAGTAGATTAAATTAACCACGTGGTCATATTGTCACCGAGATCACAGCTCGGACATGTGGGATTTACCAGGTGTACATGTGGCACGGCATCCGAGTGTAAATCTTGCGGCTCTCATCAATCAGTCTACCTGATGCCCGACTTTGTATATCTTCCAAAGCGACTCCTTCTGAAAAGAGCTCGTTAATATGCTCATTTTGAAATGGAAACGCGATGGGGGCAGTGGGAGTGTGGTGGAGAAGTCATTATATCGAAGCTGCAAGACATTGCAACGATAAAAAAACGTTGTTGATGGAATTCTGCGAGGTTTTCCTGGGATAAAAGGGCGACATTACTGTTGTCGCACTCCTGTTCCTGAAAAAACGTTGCAAATTGGCCATTTAAACAAAACCAGAAGCTTTCAAGTCACAGCAAAGCTTTCCTGCTTGGATCCTGCAGTTCACCTCACTACAATCCGTCTAGTATAGGCTAGGCCAAACTGCGAGGAACTCGCGCATACTTTACACTTCCTTGCAATGCAGCCATCAAATAACTTCAGGATCAAGTTGCGGAAGTTTGAGAAACCACTTCGGCCAAAAAAAACGTGGAAATAACGAAGGTTTTGTGAAATGAAACGAATTAGAATGAAGACAAGTTGTCGCATCAATTGTGTTCACTAGTTTCACCACCTTTTTGTGTATTTCACAGTTTGAAGGAAAACATTCTTGTCACGTCCGAAGGCTAATCATCTGAGGGATATCAGAGGAAGATAGGCCCAAAAGCCTGCCTATCTTCCAGAGGCCTAATGACGCCTTCAAGCCCACTGACAGACATGAGACATCCTCCAAATTAAGCTTCTACAATGAAGGTAAATACCTGATAGGAAAGCAAGAAATGTCATTGTCATTGTAATGGTGTTCTTTTGCTGTAGTCTCTCGTCTCTTGGCCCTTTCTCAAGTCACCTTTTAGACTTTAGAGGCAACACGTGACCAGGGTGTACGCGTTCTTCCGACATCTCCCTCTTGGTTAAATTTCCAAAACCCAAGCTCACTGCGCACTTCAACTCGTTTGCTCCTCATTTTCCCCCCATCTGTGGAACAGCCTTCCGGAGCTTGTTCAATCCCATTCTTCCCCGCAGGGTTTCAAGCAGGTGGTGCATCATCGTCCCGTGTCATCCTCCATACCCATCCGCAATTTTTGCTCCCTCCATTAACCCTTCCGAAGCCAGCCCCCTTATTTGCAGGTTGTTGTGTTTCCTTCCCTCCTCTTTCCTCTTGTCCTGTTCGTTCATTCTCGTGCTAATTGTGTCCAACTCTTGCCCCACTATGTCATTAGTCTCAGGGCGAGGGGATGCATGAGGCTGCATGAGGATGCATGAGGATGCATGGGGATGCATGAGGCTGCAAGCAAAAAGCAGAGTTAAGCAATTTGGTCACTTCTTTCTGTCAGTCTGTCCACAAACATCAGTTTATGGTTGAGGAACAACTTAATTTCAATTCAATGTTATACATAAAAAATGGAACATGAATTGGAAAACGAACTTGTAGTTTCGCAGTACTTTGGCTCTGAATTCATCCCAAATGTGCATATGCAAAGAGGAGTGAGATAATAGTTTTAATGTGTGTGCCTGTCAGTCAAACAAAATTGAAAATCATTCCAAACAGGAAACTTACTGTTATTAGCGACGTCTGAAAGGGCACAAACAACAGGCACGAATAACTGATTGAACTTGTGAGCTAAGGTGGTGTAAAAGACGCTGTGTCAACGGCGGTAAACTTCCAGAATTAATTTTTTTATACGACCTTTACAAACTTTATTTTATTTAAATTTAACTGTATACTTGAACACTAAAACATAAATCGCCTTTTTATAATCCTCCAGTTTTGCAGTACTTGGACATGTTAAATAAGGTGGTGTATAAGACTGCTTCAACATTGCTAAACTACTGCAATTTTTTTTATAATATGACCTTTAAAATCATCATTTTATTTCACTAGTACACCCGCTCACTACGGGAGCGGCAAGAAGGGTCATTCATCTTTGGGGTATATAGATTACAGTCGATCTATGGTCGGTCTCAAGAACATTAAGGTGTGTGTTCATTTCCCAAATTTCTTGTGGAGAGATCGCCAAGTGGTTTAAGCATTCGAGCAAGCATTGTATTCAAAACCGTTAAGAAATGGCTGGCTAGGCAAGCGCTAGCTAGCTGCTTGGTAAATGAGCACAACCCGGGCTTCCTCCCTTTCAGTTTCGTATCAAGCAGCAGGAGCGAGTTTCAAAAGTTCGCCACGAAAAATGCCACGGTGGCGGCAGAAATGGCCATGTTGTTAACCCAATAATTGTGGGTTATATAGAGTACAGTAGATCTTGGCTCAGTTCTGTAAGTAAACCTCACTTCACGGATGTCGGGATTCCTCCAAATTTATTCATTTAGTGTTATAAAGAGCATTAGCGACTATTTTAAAAGCTAAGCATACGTGTTTGTGGTTTATAATATTTTTACTTCCTGTATAAGCCGTTGCTCCTACGGAAACGCCATTATAACTATAACCTATTTACGCCATTATAACACGTTAGCACTGCAGGAGAAACGCCTTGGGGGAAGCGGGACATTATTAGTATTAATATTGTTTTGTAATAACATTAACAATATGCGATTATCATTAATTTTGTTATTAAAAGAGTCTTTGGAAAAACGCCACAATAAATCTTCTTCTTTGGACAAACGCCAAGATAAAGATAATTTGACATTGATATACACCTCAACACGCAACCCCATTGACGGCAATGGTGGGGTAAACCCGCTCGGGGGAGAAAGCCCCCTTGGGGAGGGGGGCAAATGAATGTGCTACAACCTTCATTATGTAACCCTTCGTCATCCTGTCAAGTTTGGTTGAGATTGGTTGAGTAAGGAGGAAATGTATTGGCGTCAAAAATTCATCAGACAGACAGACAGACATGAAATGGCGTATTTTAGTATGATTTGAATTATAGGCTTGAACACTTCACAGGGTACAGTGTTCTAGGAACCCCATAGTTAGCATTGCGACAGTTTTTGGTCGTTTTATACACAAAGGCCTTGCTCAGTCGAGAAACAGCAGCTCCTTGCATGACCATGTATTTTGACATTATTCACAGGAAGTTTGATTGTGTTTCTCATGTGAATCTGTGATGTGATGTGGTTATATGTAAGTGAGATGGTGATCTGGATTAAACATAGATAAAATGCACTGTTCATGCTCACATCAAAATGGTGGTCATATTAACCTCGCCACCGAATGTGGATGGAGGTTATGTTTTCACCCATGTCTGTTGCGAAAATCGAAGATTTTTCAAGTATTTTGGTTGGTCTGTTGCGTTATTCTGTCTGTTTGTCAATCGCCTGCAGGTAACAATTTTAAACCGATCTTTACAAAACTTTACCAAATAGTGGGCTTGGTCATAAGGAAGAAGCCTATTGATTTTGAGGTCAAAAGGTCAACATGGGCCAAATTTCTAAAATCGTCAATTTTCATCTGATTGACTCGAAATTTGAGGAGGATTTACACGTCAGATCACTGAATTCAACCACCAATTATTTTTAAGGTCAACATAGGCAAAGTTCAATTACTTGTTTGTGAACAGGATATCTCAAAACGTTGTGGACGGCTTCGGACGAAATTTGGTGGAGAGGTTGGGTATGTGACATGGACTAAATGATTCGATTTTGGTGAAGATCCAGATCCGGATCTGGATCCGAGAATTTCTTGAGTTGATTCTTCACCATTGAGTGATAGGGACAAAACCGATACATAGCATGATATCTCAAAAAGTTATAGACGGATTCGGACGAAACTTGGTGGATGAGTTGGGTAAGTGACAAGGACGAATCGATTTGATTTTGGATCCGAATACGGATCCGGATCAGAGAATATCTCTCGTTTATCTTGCCGTTCTAGTTGCTCATGTTGAATGTGATACCAGTGCAAGGTTTTGGGACTTGCCACTACAAGTCTGCTTCATTCATTGAAAATATTACGCTATACTTTAAAGTTAGTATATGTCTGTGAAGCAAAGTTATTGTTATTAAATCTCGTTATTAAATTAATTAAACTTCTTTGAGTGAAGTTTATAAAATACCATCTCATGGATCGGCATGTGAATGTATCTTTCACGAAGGGTATGGCAGTGTTCTGGTATTCTCACCAATTTCCTGCTTCGGTTCGGTATCATGGAGTTGAGGTGGGATTGCTGGGGGTGATAGTGGGCCAAGTGACCTCGACGTGCACCCGGTCTCACTCTAACTTGGGAACATTTTTATCGACGTGCAAAAAAGATTGCACGAGCGAAAAGAAAGGAAGTGTTCCTCCATTTAATTTGGGTCAGCATGTTCGGATCAAATCACCTTCTGTGAAAAGGTAGTGAAGTCATTTCTTTAAATCCAGTTATGAGGATATGTGAGCTGCCCTGCCACTTCGACAGCTATTCCTTTAGTGCTAATTCCAACCTGCCCTGAGGGCATTAAATGTAATCTAAATGAGTGTACCAGCATTACTGGCATCGCAGATAGGAAATGGAGATTAATCCCTCGCTAATGGATCATTAGTGAGCCAACTGGGTTTTACGAACAATCCAATGGCTTGATCTCTGATCATCAATTTGGTTTCAGACCAGGTCACTCTACTCTGGACATGCTGCTTCTGCTGTCTCAACAATGGATGGAGGTCCTCAATGCCAAACAGGAAATTAGAGCTGTCTCCCTCGACATATCACGTGCCTTCGATACGGTCTGGCACCCCGCTCTGCTCACCAAACTCTCCTCCTTTGGTATCCATGGAAATCTCCACGTATGGCTGGCGGACTTCCTCTCTAGTCGTAGTCAACGTGTGGCCCTGAATGGGTTTCTCTCATCTCCTCTTCCTGTTCAGGCTGGAGTTCCCCAAGGGAGTGTTCTGGGCCCTGTGCTTTTTCTGGTCTTCATCAATAATCTCTCTGACTCTCTTGAAAATCCTCTCTATCTCTTTGCTGATGACTCCACTCTCTGCCGCTCCATTCCTCATCCCTCAGATCGGCAGTCTGCAGCCTCCTCACTCTCTGCAGACCTGGACAAAATCACAGACTGGGCAAACAAATGGAACATGTCTTTCAATCCTGACAAATCTCACACTCTTACGATGTCTCTCCGAAAAGACTGACTGCACAACCCTCCCATCTACTTTCTGAATAATCCTCTCCAAGAAGTTCTGTCACTCAAGCTTTTGGGTCTCACTATCTGCCATGATCTTTCCTGGGAAAACCACATTTCCAAGCTGGCCTCCAAAGCCAGTCGCCGACTGGGCATCCTCCATCGTGCGAAGTCCTTCCTTGGCACACCTGAGCTCCTCACCACATACAAGGCTTTCATCCGCAGCTCAATGGAGTACTGCGCTCCCCTCTGGGCTGGTGCTCCTGCCTCACACCTAGCTCGTCTTCACGCTGTTGAAACCAAAGCGTTCAGAATCATTGGAATCTCCCGCGATGACGCTATCTCCGAGGGCCTTTCACTTAATCACCGCAGGCAGGTTGGTGGTCTTTCCGTCTTCTACCGACTCCTCTCTGGCCTTGCTCCCCCAGCTCTCTCTGGGCTCTGTCCTCCAAATATTCCTGCAGGTCGCACAAGATCTGCCTGCAACCCTCTTATGGTTAAACTGCCAAAATCAAGACTCTCTGCTCACCTTCACTCCTTCATTCCTCCTTTCTCCCGCCTCTGGAACAAACTCCCTCACTCTCTTCAATCCCACTCCTCCCTCCAGGTCTTTAAAACGGCTGTTCACCACCATGTCTTATCTTCCCCAATCCAAAACCTTGATCTTTTCTACCCCCGCTAATTTCACCCCAAATCCACTTTTTTGAGGTGACTTTTGACTTCTTTCCTGGAAGTCCTTGGTGTCCTTGCGTTTTATACCTATCCTGCCTACCCCCAGGCCCTCTCCCTCCAAAAACATCTCCCGATGTCCCTGCTCTCAAATGTTGTGTTTGTGTGCTTCCTCCCCTTCTCTCCCCATCTTGTCGACCGCTCCCCTTTTTATATACTTTGTTTGCTTGTTTGTTTGATTTGTTTGTTTGATAAATGTTGGCTCTTTCACGAGCCTCGACTCTGTATACAAAAAAAAAAGAAGAAAAAAAAATGGTGTCATGGTAATGCTCCTTGAACAGATCTTTTATACACTCTTACTTAATACTTTCAGTTGGATATGAACCCACATCCTCAAGGTTTAAGTTCGTCAAGGATCTTCACCACAAGGCCCTCCCTGTATATAAACCATACCTTGATCATCTAACTATTCTAACTTAACCAGTTAATGTCCTGTTGTGACATTTAAATAAATTTACACATTCATCTTTTTCTTTTTTTTCCCCTGATTTTTCCTGATTAAACTGTTTACACAATTTTGATACCAATGAAGAATGAATGAATGAATGATCGTTTTAAGGCCATTTCCCCGCTAGAGAGGGGGTTAGCCTTGCGGGCCCCATGACAATCATGGTTCCCTGTTTGAGGCAATGTTTTTTATGGCCGGATGCCCTTCCTGACGCCAACCCTTGGTCACGCTCTTACGATGCGCAGGGATACGGTGTACCTATTCTAAACCGGGGTACACACCGTGATCATTCATCCCAGCAAGCTGGTACTCAATTTGCCAACCTCGGAAGGATGACAGGCTGAGTCAACCCCCCTGGCGTTAATTCAGCGATCGACCGGGATTCGAACCCAGGATCTTAGAATCCCAAGCCGGCACCCTAACCGCTAAGCCAACACCAGCCTTTTTTTTTTTTTTGATACCAATGAAGATTGTTTATAATTAGTTTCACGTGTTTGAGAGTGAAAATGAATAATTATTTATTTATTTTTGCAAAGTGATGTAGTTTTAGAAGCAAAGTATATGAGTGAGATTTTAATTCCCACCCTATTCCTTCACATATTTAATACTATCCACAACTCACACAAGATATTTAATCACATTTTCACCTCTTTCCTGGAAAATAAATTATTAACAATAAATTATAGTGTTAATTACATATGAGAAGCTCTCCATAAGAGGATACACCCTTTTGATGTGGTACCTTGCCTGCAGGGCACCATTCACCAGCATGGGAGTTTGTAGTTAGAATCAGTTCTGTGGCAGTGTATCTAACTGTACTGACAGTATATCATCTGAATACCTGCTGTGCACCTGGACAATAGACAACATCTTGCAGACAACAACTCCGAAAAGTCTCCTCTCTTGAGAACCCCATTACACACGGGACTTTCAAAATGACGTAATGAGAGAGGGGTAGTAAGTGTTTCTGTTTCTAATATACTGACAGAAGCCCTAGAATTGATCATCATTTCCACAGGAGTATTATCGATTTTGGCTGTTACGGTGTCATCCAGTGGGCGATCTGTGCAATTAGACATAACTATCCCAAAGATCATCTACAGAAGCTGTACACATAAATAAATCCCACAGAATGATCTTCTGCCTTTACCTTTTCTGGGTCTTGCTTCAGACCATCTGAAGTGACTACATGACCCATGAAGGTCACTTCTTTCTGTTTCAATTTTGTCTTTTCCTTGTTGAGCTTTAGATTTTACTCTCTACGTTTCTCTATCAATGGTCTCGCCTTCCTGCCATGGTCCTTTTCAGCCTCTGCCTGGGTCTTTCCTTTTCAAACACCAGGATGTCGTCTGCCACTGAAATCGCTCCCTGCAAACCCTCCAGTACTTGATTTTGTTGCTGAAATTCTCCTGGAGCTGTTGAGAGACCAAATGGCATCCTCAGCCAGCTATATCTGTTGTTTTCTCTCCTTATCTAGTTTAATGTCCTGAAAACCGTTCTTGGCATCAAATATGCTAAACAACTTCACCTCATTAAACTCTGTCAGTATACGATAGGATTCTCATCATTGGGTAGTGACATATCTTAAGTTCTTGATTAAGGTCTCTTACAGTCACGTGAAAAAGTAAGTTCACCCCATGTAAAGTTTTGACTTTTTCAACATATTTCAACATACAGCTATTTGATCTTCATTTCAACAATATTGATAGATAAAAGTGATATAATATAACAAATATCATGAAACATTTACATTTTGTAGTCCATTGTATAATTTAAATAAACATAAATGCAAATTTCGCATGTGGAAAAAGTAAGTACACCCTTGGCTCTAATAGGTGGTATTGCCCCCTTTGGCAGAAACAACCTCAAGTAGGCGTTTCATATAACTGTCTATCAGTCTCTGACATCGACTGGGAGAAATTTTTGCCGACTCCTCCATGCAGAATTCTTTCAGCTGTGCGATGTTTGAGGGGTTTCTTGCATGCACAGCTCGTTTCAAATCCCCCCACAACATCTCGATGGGATTTAGATCCGGGCTTTGACTTGGCCATTCCAGAACCCTCCATTTCTTTCTTTTCAGCCATTCCTTGGTGGATTTACTGGTATGTTTAGGGTCATTGTCATGTTGCAAGGTCCACCTTCGGTTGAGCTTCAACTTTCCGACAGATGGCCTCACATTATCCTCAAGCACCCTCTGGTACAATGAAGAATTCATAGTGGATTCTATGATGGTGAGCTGCCCAGGCCCTGATGCAGCAAAGCTGCCCCAAACTATAATATTTCCACCACCATGCTTTACAGTTGGTATCAGGTTGTTGTGGTCAAATGCAAATACAATTAGCAATACAATTAGCAATACAATTAGCAATACAATTAGCTGCTGGCAATTGTTTGCAATTAGCAAAACAATTAGCAATACAATTAGCAATACAATTAGCAATACAATTAGCAATACAATTAGCTGCTGGCAATATTGTTTACAATTAGCAATACAATTAGCAATACAATTACAATTACCAATTATCTTTATTATTATTATTATTAGCCTAATTATTATTATTATTAATTATTATTATTTAAATTATATTATTAATTGTTATTATTATTAATTATTATTATTCTTATTATTAGCAATAATTAATTAATGCAAATTAGCAATCGTTGCTGGCAATTAGCAATACAATTGGCAACTAAACGCCACTCAGTAGAGCGCATACTCCCGCCGTGGGTTTAGTTGGAATAATACGTTTTGTTTAACATCCCCTCTCCCCAAAACAATAAATGAAAAAGAAAGTAGGCCCTAACTGTCAGAGAATTAATTTTGATATATCTCGGAATTAGAGAAAAACATCATTTAAGAATAAGAATAAAAGCTTTAATGCAGTAAAACAGAAAAAATCTTTCCCAAAAAAATTCCCCCAAAAAATTCCTGGATCCGGAATAATATCCTGAGCTTCACCAAAAACTAATCAATTCTTCCTTATCCCAAGTGCAATCATCCCACCAACTTTCATCCAAATCCGTTCGGAACTTTTCCAGATATCTTGTTCACAAACACACGAACACACACACGCACACACACGCACACACGCACACACATGGACGGACACGATCGAATGCATTACTCCCTGGCGGGAGTAATTATTGGGTTAAAAATACAATTAGCAACTCAGGGCTGAAACTATAACAGAACTACAGGACAGATCCAATGTGAAAATCCTAGCTTTGAGGAGCTTCCACGAAGGAGCTAGAGACCAACGGTCAGCCTGGGTTTAAATCCTGACCTATCTATGCTGTAAATGTTTGCCCTCCCTCGGATGGACGTTCAATGGGCATCCCGTCTGCAGGCATTAGTCGGTGGATGTTGAAGATCCCACAGTGTCCTTCATGAAGAGCAGACGGGCCATCCCCGGCACCCTAAACGAATTCCTAATACCTGCCCCAACTACTGCTGGCAAACCATTGGCAAACCAAACAGTAACCCTTGCCAAGAAAGTGTTTCGGCAACACCGACTCTGTAACAAAGTATGGTACATTAAAAGACCATAGTTTACGACTGAGAACCCCTTTTTTAAATTACATCTCTTTACACTACACCCTTTAAACTTTACACCCTTTTAAAGGTCGTCACCACCCTTTTTAACATTAAATAGTGAATTTTGTTCAATACACTGACCAAAGAAAACTTTATTCTAAATACTTCCTCAGATTCCCTCTTTACGACAACATTGAGACATGGAACTGCTGCCAGCGGAATTAATTGGGTTTGTTGCTGTTCCAGATTAAATCTGACGAAGACGGAATTGCAAAAGCCATTTCCCCAAGGCCCTTGATCCACAAAGATCAAATTGTACCGCGTGCGGCTTGGCAACTTATGGCATGTCCAAGACCTCTATTCCAATGGACAACGTCTTGCAAATGCCATTTGGTGATTGAACTGGCCTGGTGCGTGCAATGCTGTGAAATCCTTGCTTTTTGAAGTCATGTGACAAAATATACATCAGAGGGTGAAAGTTAACATACTGACATTGAACCAAAGACCGAGCAGACATACAACACACGTACGAACTAGAACGGCACTCAGTAGAGAGCATACCTCCGCCAGGTGGACAGTTTACGTTTTGTATTCCAGAGTAGACCAGAAAATCACAATACAGAATCGCATTTAGTCAAAATCATCCGTCCACAACTTTTTGCGATATCCTGCTTTGTATTGTTTTAGGCCCTATTTCCCAATGGTGAAGAATCACTTAAAAATATTATACCAGCCGGATCCGGATCTCCACCAAAATTGAATCGATTCGTCCTTGTCACACACACAACCTGTACACCAAGTTTCGTCCAAATCCGGCCATAGCGTTTTGAGATATCCTTCTATGTATCGTGTTTGGCCCGATCTCCCAATGGTGAAGAATCACTTTAAAAATTCTAGTAGCCGGATCCGAGTCCCGATCTTCACCAAAATCTAATCATTTCGTCCTTGTCGCATATGCTACATCTCTGCCAAATTTCGTCCGAATCCGTCCACAACGTTTTGAGATATTTTGTTCACCTTTGGTGGCGCAGGTAATAATGTTGGCGATGGTGCAGAGGTCGTCGTCAGGTGTGAGGAGCGATGTAAGGCAAAGCCACCATCCTGAAGGACTGGAAAGAAAAGGGTTAGCTGGAAGTAGATAATTCCATGCATGGGAAGGTTGGCAAACAAGACAAAACATTTTGACTTCGGGAGTTGATGAAGAGTCGAGTCGTGATTGAACGAGTGTGACCTATTGAATGCGGTAATCGGTGCGAAGCTGAGAAAAAAAAGAAGTGCGGCAAAGGTGAGGTGACAGATGATGGAAGACTGGGAAGGCAAAGGGTCAAGTACTTGGAAACTTACTGACCAAAGTACTGGCCAGAAGAGATGATATGCTTGGAGTACTTTGACTTCCACATGACAGCAATCCCTTAGGGAACGTTTATCTTGGAAACAGCTCTCAATCCCAACTTAGCCACGGTGCAACTGCAGGGATTAAGGAATAGTTTGAAGATCTTTCATCTTGCACGGTTCATACCCCCATGGAAGTACAGTCAGGTCTACAGATCATTTGTACGAACTCAATGTAATTCCCAATTGTCCGGTGCATGTACAAGTTCATTTGGTCATGCATTACATATTCACCTTTTAAAAGAGCAAGTTACAGAAGCACTTCATCCACATTATTGTCCTCCATTTTCCCCCCCTTTTTCCCTTGGGAGTCATTTTTCCCCTTTGCTTATTTCTTTCCAACAATTGCACATCATTCATTCATTTATGAGCCAGTCTTCGTAAAAAAAAATTGGAATTGAGTAACCTCGGTCCAACATAGCAAGATTCCTTTTTAACTCAACTGTTCTACCGTCCAGTTGAGTTCATCACATACTGAACCCTCCGGCGTCCGTCGTCTGTCGTCGTCGTCTGTCGTCCATTAACTTTTCGACGTTAACACACCAGCGTCCACAAATATCAACCGATTCTGATCAAACTTGACATGCAGCATCCTTACCCCAAGGACCAGGTTGGTATTACATTTCAGCCCGATCCGTTGAAAAATGGCGGACTTAGGCGACCATTTTGTTTTTGGTCATGAAAACGACGTTAACACTCTAGCGTCCACAAATATTAACAGACTTTGATCACTTAGAATGTTTAACCCTTACCACACAAGGTAGGTTGCTATCGCATGTCAACCCGATCATTCACAAAATGGCCGCCATAGGCCGGCATATTTTTTTCAGCTCTTTAGAAAAGCACAAGAATTTAGGATGCTGAAACTGAGAAAGAAGTGAACACAACATTTACGGAAGTGAAATGTATATATTGAAGGAGCTGGGGCTCCCACGTCGATCGGAAGAATGGACGCGACAAAAAGCTGGAATTCATCCGAGTTGCTTTAATCAAACCAAACACTCAGGCACTCTGAAAAGCCCGTTTATCGGGCAGCAATATATATACATATTATCCCGGAGCGTTTGCCCAGGAAAGGCGAGAGGGGGCGTGGCCCAGCGTCCTGGCTGCGGCCTGGCAAGTTGAGGGCGAGCCTGCCCGGGCATGCCCGGGCCTGCCCGGGCGTCCTGGACGAGCCCGGCATGGTGATCGCTCCGCGTCCTTGATAGGTGCAAGGCGATTGTGAAAACCCAGCGGTAGCCGCTACACACGTCCCCCCAGAATCGACTTGCACCGGCAGGGTCAATTTGAGGGGGGTCCTGATGACCCGGCCGAAGCGACCCCTGGCGGGTTGTGGGAGGGGGTCCGGTGTGGTGGTGGGCGGTCGAGTGGGGGGCACCGTGGACGGGGGGCGGCCTCGCCGCGGCGGAAGGGCCACCCGTGGTGGGTGGTCGACGTCCACGTGCGCCGGCTTGAGGCGGTCCACCGCAATCCGGTCCGACCTGCCGCCGATGTCGATGACGAACGACTTGTCGTCCCGTCGCAGCACCCGGAAGGGCCCGTCGTACGGCGGCCGGAGTGGCCCCCGATGTGCGTCGTGACGCACAAAAACATACTCCGCTGTGCGAAGTGCTGGGGGGACGTAGGACTGGGGGTCACCGTGGTGGGATGTTGGCACGGGGGCAAACCGTCGGGCGGCCTCCTGGAGGTCCGAGCGCTGGTGAGCTGCGGACCAGGGACTGGTAGCGTCGGGCACGAATTCGCCCGGGACGCGTAGCGCCTGGCCATAGACCAGCTCGGCGGTGGATGCCTGGAGGTCCTCCTTGGGGGCCGTGCGGAGGCCCAAAAGGACCCACGGCAGCCGGTCGGCCCAACCGCCGTCTTGAAGGCCGGCCATGAGCGCGGCCTTCATGGAGCGGTGGAATCGCTCGCACAACCCGTTTGCTTGAGGGTGGTAGGCCGTAGTACGGTGGAGCTTGACCCCCAGGTTGCGGGCGACCGTGCCCCACAGCTCGGAGGTGAACTGTGGTCCGCGGTCTGACGAGATGTCCACCGGTGCGCCGAAGCGGGTGACCCAGGTGGCGATTAAAGCCTGCGCCACGTCAGCGGTGGTGGTGGAGACGAGGGGAACGGCCCCCGGCCACCTGGTGGTCCTGTCCACCATGGTGAGCAGGTGTGTGAACCCCCGTGATGGGGGGAGGGGGCCCACCAGATCCACGTTGACGTGGTCGAAACGTCGTTCGGGCACGGTGAAAGGTGCCAGCGGGGCCTGGGTGTGTCGGTGGACCTTGGCCCGTTGGCAGGCCGTGCAGGTGCTGGTCCAATCGCGGACGTCCCGATGAAGGCCGTGCCAGACGAATCGCGCCGAAACCAGCTTCTGGGAAGCTTTCTGGCCCGGGTGGGAAAGGCCGTGGAGGGAGGCGAAGATGCGGCGTTGCCAGGTGACGGGCACGATGGGGCGAGGCTGGCCTTGGGAGACGTTGCAGAGCAGGACAGTGTCCGCGAAGGGGATGTCGGCCAGGCGGAGGCCCGTGTCCGCCGCCCGGAGGGCTTGCACCGTGGTGTCGGTGGTTTGGTCCGCCGCCATAAGCGCAAAGTCCACGCCCAGGTGGACCGCGTTCGCGCTGGCCCGGGAAAGACAGTCGGCCACGGCGTTGTTTTTGCCGGCGACGTGCCGGATGTCCGTGGTAAACTCCGACACGGCGGAGAGGTGGCGCTGTTGGCGGGCCGACCACGGCTCCGTGACCTTGGCCATGGCGTAAACCAACGGCTTGTGGTCGACGAACGCCGTGAAAGGTCGGCCCTCCAGGAGGTGGCGGAAATGGCGGACGGCCAGGTGTAGACCGAGGAGCTCCCGGTCAAACGTGCTGTATTTGAGCTCGTTCGGCCGGAGCTGCCGGCTGAAAAAAGCGAGTGGCTGCCAAACCCCGTTCACCCATTGCTCATGTACGGCGCCCACCGCGTAGTCGGAGGCATCCGTGGTGAGGGCGATGGGAGCGTTGAGCACCGGGTGAGCGAGCAGTGTTGCGTCGGCGAGGGCCCGCTTTGAGCTTTGGAAGGCCGCATCCATTGCTGCGGACCAGGCGATGTCGTGCTTGGCCGGCTTGCCCCGGAGGGCTTCGTAGAGGGGCCGCATGAGTTGAGCAGCTCGGGGCACGAAGCGGTGATAAAAATTCACCATTCCCAGGAATTCCTGCAGGGCCTTTATGGTGCGGGGACGCGGGAACATGGTGATGGCCTCGACCTTGGTTGGCAGCGGCACGGCCCCGTTCTTGGTGATGTGGTGGCCCAAAAGAACAACGGCCGTCGTGCCGAAGTGGCATTTGGCCGGGTTGACGATGAGGCCGTGCTCGCTGAGGCGCCCGAACAGTGTTCGGAGGTGGAGGAGGTGCTCAGCCCGGGACGTGCTGGCGACGAGGATGTCGTCCAGGTAAACGAAAAGGAACGGCAGGTCACGCAGCACGCCGTCCATCAAGCGCTGGAACGCATGAGCCGCGTTCTTGAGACCAAACGGCATCCGTTAGAATTCGAATAAGCCGAACGGCGTGATGACTGCCGTTTTAGGGACGTCGGCCGCCCTGACAGGTACCTGGTGATATCCCCGTATGAGATCAATTTTCGAAAAAATGACCCGTCCCGCCAGACGGGCGGAGAAGTCTTGGATATGCGGGATCGGGTACCTGTCGGGGGTGGTAGCGTCATTGAGACGGCGGTAGTCGCCACACGGGTGCCATCCACCCCCCGGCTTTGGCACGATGTGCAGTGGCGAGGCCCACGCGCTATCGGAGCGCCGCACGATGCCGAGGTGCTCCAACACGTCGAATTCGGCCTTCGCCACGGCGAGCTTGGCTGGGTCGAGGCGGCGGGCCCTGGCGTAGACCGGCGGGCCCGTGGTTGGTATGTGGTGCTCGATCCCATGCCGTACTGCAACGGCCGAAAACGTCGGCCGCGTGAGGGCCGGGAACTCCGTGAGCAGGCGAGCAAACTCGTTCGCCACCGGGACGGCGCATGCCAGCTCGGTCGGCGCGGAGCTGCTCAATGTGCATACCAGGGAGCTGAAGGTTTCGGCGTTGATTAAACGACGCCATTGGACGTCCACCAGCAGTCCGTGTGCGCAGAGGAAGTCGGCGCCTAGCAGAGCCATGGGCACGTTTGCGGTTACAAACGTCCAAGCAAAGCATTGGCCGCCGAAGCAGAGGGTGACGTTGCGCGGGCCGAAGGTGCGGATGGTCGATCCGTTGGCCGCAACCAAGGAGGGGCCGCAAACCGCGGATTGCCTGTCCTGGTCAGAGGCGGCTATGACGCTCAGTTGGGCGCCGGTGTCGCACAGGAAGCGCCGTCCGGACGCGTTATCCGTGATGAACAGTAAGTTGCCCGTGTGGCCGGCGCTCATGGCTGGTAATGAACGCCGGCCCGGCCGTTTCCCGGCCTGCCGAAGGTGCACGGGGGTCGGCATGTCCGGGCCTTCTGTCCGAACCTCGCATGATAGTAACACCACGCTTGGTCAGGTGGAGGCCCCGGTCGTCGTGCTGGAGGTGGTCGGCTCGGTGTAGCGGCCGCCAATTGCGTCGGCAGTTCGGTCGTCGACCGTGCCGGGTGCTCGGGCGCCATGGGTGTTGCGTCGGACGGCAGTGGGTCCCATGTCGCCGCTGCGATGCGCTGTCCTGCGGCGGAGATCTTTTCGGCTTCTCTGGCAAGGGCCCGGGGATCTGTGATCGTCGTGCTTGCCAGGGCGAGGCGTACCGGGTTAGGCAGCTGACGGAGGAACAGCTCCCGGAACAGGAATGCCGGAGAGTGCTCGCCGAGCAGTGAAAGCATGTAGTCCATTCGCTCGGAAGGGCGCGTGTCGCCGAGCTCGGGCAGGTCGAGCAGGCGCCGTGCACGTTCCGCCGATGGGAGGGCGAAAGCGTCGAGGAGAAGCTTCTTAATCGCGCCGTATTTGTCAGCGGCTGGCGGGCTCTCGAGGAGGCTCAGGGCGCGGGCCGCGGTAGCCGAACCGAGCGCTGCTACCACATGGTGGAAGCGGGTGTCGTCGGCCGTGATGCCTCGCAGGGCGAACAGGGAATCCGCCTGTGCGAACCAAACCGCCGCGTGAGCCTCCCAGAAGGTAGGCAGTTTAAGGGCGACTGCCGTGTCCATGTCGGTAGGTCACCAATGAAGGAGCTGGGGCTCCCACGTCGATCGGAAGAATGGACGCGACAAAAAGCTGGAATTCATCCGAGTTGCTTTAATCAAACCAAACACTCAGGCACTCTGAAAAGCCCGTTTATCGGGCAGCAATATATATACATATTATCCCGGAGCGTTTGCCCAGGAAAAGCGAGAGGGGGCGTGGCCCAGCGTCCTTGCTGCGGCCTGGCAAGTTGAGGGCGAGCCTGCCCGGGCATGCCCGGGCATGCCCGGGCGTCCCGACCGAGGCCTGGCAAGTTGAGCGCGGGCCTGCCCGGGCGTCCTGGACGAGCCCGGCATGGTGATCGCTCCGCGTCCTTGATAGGTGCAAGGCGATTGTGAAAACCCAGCGGTAGCCGCTACAATATAGAAATTGACAAAAATCGTTGTCCGGTCAGTTCAGTTGAGTTCTGCTTCCCTGGAAGCTCTAGTTTATTATGTCAACTTAGGCCATGTTATTATTTTATGGGGTTAAAGGTTATGAAACATAAAACCACACATTTTGCTCTGCCACCCTTTTGTGTTTGAGTCGTTAGAAATGTTGTTTGGTGCGCCGATTGGGGTGTGTCTAAACATTTCGAATTACACTTGTTTGGGGTATTATGCCGAGGTCAAGGGTCAAAATATGTCACAAAATTAAGGTTTTTGCCTTAGAGTGCCTCTGTATTTCAACCAATCCAGATAGACTAACATCTCAGCACAATTCCAACAGAATAAAGCAGATTGCCGTCAGTCGGAAGTCTCTATTTTTCCATTTTACAGTGGTCAAAGGTCAAAATTGGTCTCAAAATTAAGGGTTTTTTGCATGACAAGCCTTTCCTGTTTAAGCAACCTGGACAAGACTTGTCACACACATACCAATTACTACGTTCCCTTCAGAGTAAAGCAGGTTAGCATTGCTCCAGTGTCTTCTTTTTTGAATGCACAGGGGTCAGATTTAATGGAGGTGTAGAGTGGAGGACATATTACATTAGCTTGTGAATGTCTGCGATTGTCATTTCAAATATTTCAAGTACAATTGCAAAGAACAAAACTAAAGAAAAAATTGTTCCACAATATTTGAAGAAACGAGCCTGGTGTTGGCTTAGCGGTTAGGGTACCGGCTTGGGATCATAGGATCCTGGGTTTGAATCCCGGTGGATCGCTGAATTAATGCCAGGGGGGTTGACTCAGCCTGTCATCCTTCCGAGGCCGGCAAATTGAGTACCAGTTCACTGGTAATTCCCTGTGTGTCGCAAAAGGCGACTAACATGGTTGGCGGCAGGAAGGGTCGTAAAAATTGCTTCAAAAAGGGGACCACGGTGCCCCAAAAAGGTCAACCCCCGCTCTCCGTGGGAAAAATGGCCTCTAAAGGTGGTTCAAAAATATTTGAAGAAACATTAACAAAGGTCTAGATGTTTGTGAAGTCTAACCGAGATGTGAATGTGAAAGAAGAATTTGCAATGATCCACATTGATGGGATATTTTGGCTGACCAAATGAAGCATCTGACAATGACCCGTAGGATGTTGTTGTTGTTGTGTTGTTGTTGTATAGCCCCGGACAGCTCTTGAGCGGCTGGCACGGAAACAGCTGCTCGATCCCGCAGGTGCGACCCAGAGATCCCCCACATCTAGGATGGTGTTTCGCCACCTTCACAAAGTCAGGGCCACGACAGAGAGAGAGACAAATAGACAGACAAACAGACAGACAGAGCAAAGAGGGAAAGGGCCGGTCCATGGGGACCGATCGGCACTCTGACCGTGACCGCTCTGCCTTGATGAATCTGGGTAGCATGGAAAACTGGGGAAGATTTGGCCCCCGGCTTGTGTTGGGTGGTACAACCACCACAAAGAGGCATCCCCGATAGTTGATAACCTGTAGCTGTTACTGTTCGGTTGCCCATGTGGGTGTTTGCATCTCCTGCAGCGCAACACACTGACTTGTTTGTCGCAATAGCAAAAGATGCATCAACTGTTATTGCTGGAAATTGGGAAGAGCATCAGAAAATAATTCCAGAGAAGCTATCCAGTGTGAGAAAGAAGGTTTTTCAGGAATGTCGCAGTGCAGCATCTTCTCAAATAATGTTTTCATACTTTGGTTTTGCATTTCTGACATGTAGAAAAAAAAATCTAACGGAATAAACAATGATGCTCAATCAAAAGGGAATATGAATGATCTCATGAGCGATGTAAAGAATGTGACTTGATTGGCCTTGCTAAAGGTTCAGCGTTGGCATTTCCAGGATAATATTACTCCATCTTTTCCAGTCTCTGATGATTTTAGGGGCAAGGATAGGGCTTAGGTTGCCTGCAGTCAGATGCAGTCTAATTGTCTCAGACCATCTTGTTTTTGGGGCGACCGGCCTCTAGGCCAGCACCAGCCATCTTGGGTTGGACTGAAGTGATGCACATGGTAGGGTGGTAGTTTTGCCGGCATGCGATGAAGGTGTACGTACCGACGGAGGTGTCGCTAGCAGATCAGGGACGAGGCTGGGGGCTGTTTGGTTTGGTGGCGAATCTGTCAGTTTGTGACGTGTTGGTACCAATTGATGTTTTGCAGATCTCCAAGGCATTTCATGTTGAATATGTCCAGTCTGCACAAGTCTGCAGCAGTTGTTGTCTACACGTGTGGCCCATACAGGAGGACAGATAGCACCAGGGTATGTACATCTTGATTTTTGTTGTCCGTTGGAAAAGTGGTCCAGGCAGACAGGTGAGAGCTGATGCTGCTTTGGTGATACAAGAAATGATGTCCCTAACCACAGTGCCAGCTTTGTTGATTACGGAGTTGAAATACGTGAACTACTCCACATATTGCACTCATTCACCATGGATCTCTAGGTCTGGTGAGTTTGATAGCCACGAGCTTTGGTCTTGCGCCAATTGGCGTACATTCCAATACAATTGTCTACTTCTTGGAGTACCAGTTTTTTGAGAGCATTTTCACTGGTAGTGAAGATAGCAACATCAGCGGCATAGTCCAAGTCCATAAGCTGATATTGGCCAAGGATTATTCCATAATGAGTGCGAAGCAGGAGTCGATGCAACAGAAGGTCGATAATGGTGTTGAACAGCTCTGAGGCAAGTATGCAACCTTGCCGTACACCTGACCGACTGTGAAATTCCTCAAAAAGTTGATTTCCAATCTGAACAGTGCAAAAAGTATCGCAATAGAGAGACTCTGAGTTGTAGAGGGCCAGAGGAATGCCACAGGCCATAAGTACTTTCCAAAGTGATTCATGGCTACCTTGAAGCCGGTTAAGGCAATGTAGGCAAATCTGTTTTAATTCCTTGGATTTTTATATCAAGTGATGAATGGCAAAGATATCTAGTCTGTGGTTCTCCTTCCAGGAAAAACACCTGCCTGTTCTGGCTTTGAAGCGCTGACCTCACTCAGCTATGGAGAACTGCAGCGAACACCTGAATACCAGGTATGGAGAGTAGAGTGATGCTGCACATTTTCTTTCTTTTCTTTTCATCTTTTCCTTTCCAAAATGGGAGGACAATTCCACGTCTCGAGTCATTTGGGATAGGTTTAGTGATCCATACAACAGGTATTAATAATGTAGGTAATGATCCGGTGGATCATCGTATCTCCTCCACTCTTGTTGAGCTCAACTGTAAAGAAGGTGAAAGCTGCATCAAATAAGGGAATTGCAAAACTTTTCCAAGACATGTCTCAAAAAGTATCCAGGCAGAGTGGCAACGTTTGTATTAATTTATAACTTTGTGGTATAGTGAATTAATATTTTAGAACCTTCTGACAGGTGACGAAGTAGCGGTGAGCTTGGAGCTTGGTACATGAAGCATCGGGATTTGAGGTGTGTTTGTGACAGCTAGGGTTATTGACCCGTCACGTTTTTCTTATTCTGTATTCAGCCATGACTACACTTAATCAAGATCTCCTGAAGATGTCAAAATGGACATCTGGACCATGGCGCCAAATCGAGTTCAACCCTCAACCGATCATGCAAATCCCACGACGTGTAAAACATAATTGCCCAATAAACAACAACAACAACATGGGCTTTATGTCAAATTGACTGAGGTTGAGGCCCAACTGGATGTTTGAAATATCACAATAAATGTACGAGATTCCGCAAGGGCAGATGAATCAAATATATTAAGTAGGTCACACATAAACATGGGAAACGTTGCCTCGTCTCTCCCAGAGCGACGCTTGGGAAACAATTCCTCGAACGGTGAAATGTGGAGAAATATTTTACCCATGAGGCTTTGCAAAAAAGGCTTTCGTGTCAGCAAGAATGACGCTCTTACATGAACAATGTATGTTTCATCTTGTGGCGTAATTCCTGCTGACGCGTAAAGTGTAATGTCACCGTGCCATGAGGTGCACTGTTTAAAATGGAAAGAATGGCCTTTTGGCAGCAGGATTAAACAGTCAGAGTTAAGATTGCATTTACTTTTTAACTCAGGTGGCCTCTCCTGGGTCGTGGCTTTGCATCTGGCCTAGTTGCTTGCCGGCTTGAGCCTAATCAGACAACTGGCGGTAAGTGGTCGGTTTGCCCTGTCAAGCCGAGCCTTTTCTGTCCCTTGTGCCTGATACTGGTGTGCGTGTGTGTATCCTTGGTTGTTGTCTCCATATGCAGGTTTCAGAAGGTGGAACGAAGTCCTTCCAGGTCTCAAAGTATTCACCTCCGTTTGTTTGTGTGTTTGTGTGTAAGGGATTTCAGTTGAATCCCAGGCTAATGGGGGCAGTATGACCCATTTCTCTCTCAAAGCATAGGCCTGACTTTCTCGATTTGGGAAGTTGTTGATAAACATCCTTAATTGACCTTGTGGCGGCATTCCTTCCCCATGAGCTCCCTGCCTGCCAGATCTTGCTCCCAGGGACAGTCTGTGTAACCAAGGACATGTTGAAGTTCCCGTCTTCTTTGAAGAAAGTACTGTATATAATATCCCCCTGTGGTCCCCCTGTGCTGTCTTTCCCTCGTGGTCCCCCTGTGCTGTCTTTCCCTCGTGGTCCCCCTGTGCTGTCTTTCCCTCGTGGTCCCCCTGTGCTGTCTTTCCCTTGTGGTCCCCCTGTGCTGTCTTTCCCTCGTGGTCCCCCTGTGCTGTCTTTCCCTCGTGGTCCCCCTGTGCTGTCTTTCCCTCGTGGTCCCCCTGTGCTGTCTTTCCCTCGCGGTCCCCCTGTGCTGTCTTTCCCTCGCGGTCCCCCTGTGCTGTCTCTCCCTCGTGGTCCCCCTGTGCTGTCTTTCCCTCGCGGTCCCCCTGTACTGTCTTTCCCTCGTGGTCCCCCTGTACTGTCTTTCCCTCGCAGTTGTCAGCTCTTTCACGAGCCTCGATTCAGTATACAAAAAAAAAAAAAAAAACTTAAAATCTTCATCGTTATCATCTTCATCCTTATCTTATCCTTATCAGCATCCTCATCATCCTCATCCTCATCATCAACGTCATACTCATCCTCATCATCATCAACCTCATCATCATATTCATTATCCTCATCATCAACCTCATCCTCATCATCAACCTCATCATCATAAACCTCATCATCATCATCAGATGCACCCTGCCCTATACAGCGTCCGTTCTGCCAAAGCAATTTCTTTGCTGGGATTACAATCCTGGATGGATTTACCACTCTGACGCAGGATAACAGACTGGCATTAGCTCACTTTCTCTTCGCGAGGAACACCGTGGGATTGGTAACGTTTTAACGTGCACTAACTAATGCTGGCAGATGGTGTGCCATTTAACATCCATCCGAGGTAAGGCCCACACATTGATGTCTCGCCCTGCCTGCGAAACACCAAGATGGCAGTTTATAGCTGGTTACGGGATTCCAACCCAGGTGAGACTGATTAGAGGTGAGTGTGCGTACCTCTTGGCTATCCAAGCAGCCACTACAATGCCCTACTAGAACAAAATGAACCCTTATGATTGCAAACAAACATTATTTTAACAATTTGTGATATGGACAACATACATATATTAGCGTCTGGTCATATAGTGGGTGTGAACCTATTAAGGCATCAAATCAATGATGTTCTGTATGACAGACAGCCTGATCCACATTTAGTTGCAGCTTTTGCGTATTTCTTGGCAGAGATAGATTTTCCCCCAATTCCCAGGTATGTTCGATGGCATTCACGTCATAGTCAGGTTCACTATGTCAATAAATTATATTTCGTTCAAAATCATGGTAGATTAGCAAACCTATACATTTTTGGAAAGGTTATAGCATAGGGAAACTAAAAATCAATGTTTACATTTGGAGAGATACCTGTATGGCGGCCATTTTGGATTTTCAAAATGGCCACTGTAAAATACATATTTTGTTCTATTTCTGCCTCTAATTACCCTAAAAACTTTTTAAAATATACTAAACCTACATTTTCAGGGACAAGGAATCCAATGAAAGTATCAAATTAGTGCTATGGGGAATGGTAAGACATGAATCAAAGGTTTTGAATTGCAAAATACTGTCTTTATATTCGCGATAAGTTGCATAATCAAATACATGTTATCATTTTGTACAGGCAGTTAATAACATCAAAATGTGTCACAATAATTCATATCACCAAACATACACAGGCAGTCAGCAAAATCATATATACACATGCAGTCAGTATAACTTCACATCTACACAGGCAGTCAATGACAAAATATACACAGGCAGTCAATGGCATCAAACATACACGATTACAGAATATGCTATTTAGAGTTCGTCATCACTGTCCTGTGTGTCGTATCCGACAATATAGTCCGCATCGTTTTCACAGTCCGTTCCACACAAGCAAAGGTCGGTCAAATTGATTGGCAAATCGAATTGGTCGAATGGTCGATCGAATCGAATTCGATGAATCGAATCGAATCGAATTGGTCGAATGGTCGAATTGGTCGAATCGAATTGGTCGGAATTGGCAAATGTAAACATTGATTTTCAGATTTTCCATGTAATAACGTTTCCAAAAATGTATAGGTTTGCTTATCTACCATGGTTTTGAACGAAAAAACATAGTGAACCTGACTATCAGGAATCTTTGCACAGGGAAGAAGTTGCAACCAATTCCATCTCTTCCAGACAGACGTGGTTCTAGATATACAGTGCCTACAGAAAGTATTCACACCCCCTTGACCTTTTGTTCACCGCTCCTTTCCTACTCCCTCTCGAGGCGCTGCATGACGTCATCGCCGGGCACCAACGGGGAGCACTCAGTTTTCACTCCGTTTGTTTTCTTGTTACGAAAATCGAAGATTTTTCAGGTGCTAAATATTGGTTGGTCTTGTGCGTTATTTTACCTCCGCCACCGAAGGTGGATGGAGGTTATGTTTTCACCCCTGTATGTTTGTCTGTCTGGCTGTTTGTTTGTGAACAACATATCTCAAAAATTTAAGGACGGATTTGGACAGAACTTGGTGGACCGGTTGGGTGTGTGACTGTGTGTGACAAGGACGAATTGATTCGATTTTGGTGAAGATCTGAATATGGATTCGGATTCGAGAGTTATTTAATTTTTAAGTGAATCTTCACCATTGAGAGATTGGGCGAAAAGCGATATATAACATATTTTTTTTAAAGTTATGGACGAGTTATGAATAAACTTGGTGGACGAGTTGGTTAGGTGACAAGAACAAGCCGATTAGATTTCGGTTCAGGTCCGAATCCAGATCCGGCCTATCAGTGGGATACAAAACGTAAACTGTTCACCAGGTGGAGGTATGCGCTCTACCGAGTGCTGTTCTAGTTCTATCTGTCTGTACGTCAATCGACAACAGGTCACAATTTCAAACCGATTTTTACGAAACTTTACCAAATGGTGGAGTTGGTCATAAGGAAGAAGCCTATAGATTTTGAGGTAAAAAGGTCAACATAGGCCAAAGGTCAACAACTTAGGTTGGAATTTCTAAAATCATCAATTTTCATCCAATTGACTTGAAATTTGAACAGGATTTTAATATCAGGTCACTAAATTTAACCACCAATTATTTTTGAGGTCAACTTTGGCTAAAAGGTCAACATAGACCAAAGGTCAACTACTTAAGTGAAGCTTCTAAAATCCTAAATTTTCATCCGATTGACTTGAAATTTGAACAGGATTTGAATATCAGGTCACTGAATTTAACCACCAATTATTTTTGAGATCAACATCGGCCAAAAGGTCAACATAAACCAAAGGTCAACAACTTATTTTAGTGATTCCACACGTATCGTGCTATGCACGACTTATTTCTTGTTTTCTTGTTACTTGCAAAATCGAAGATTTTTCAAGTATATTGGTCGGTTGCGTTTGTTATTCTGTCTGTTTGTTTGTCTGTATGTTTGTCACTCGCCTACAGGTCACAATTCTAAACCGATCGTCATGAAACTTCACCAAGTTGTAGAGGTCGTCACAATTGAGAAGCCTATTGATTTTGAGGTCAAAGGTCATCTGGAGGTCAAATTTCTAAAATCGCCATTTTTCATATTATTTACTTGAAAATTGAACAGCATTTGCACATTGAGTCACTAAATAGGGAAACCAACTATTTTTTTAGGTCAAAAGGTAAAAGGTCAACTCAAGGTCAAACTTCCAAAATCATCAATTTTCATTTGAAAAACCGTCAATTTTCATCTGATTGACTTGAAAATAGAACAGCATTTGTATATTGCCTCACTTAATTGGGAAACATACTATTTTTGAGGCCAAAATGTCAACGGTCAACTCAATGTCAAACTTCCAAAATCATAAATTTTCATCAGAAAAGTCATCAATTTTCATCCGATTTACTATAAAATGTAACAACATTTGCATAGTGCCTCACTGAATTGGGAAACCAACTATTTTTGAGGCCAAAAGGTCGAAGGTCAACTCAAGGTCAAACTTCTAAAATCATCAATTTTCATCTAAAAATCGTCACTTTTCATCCTATTGACCCAAGCTTTGATCAAGATCATCAATTTTGATCTTGATGAAATGGACAACTTGCTGGATCAATTGCAACCTTTTTGGGGGGTTGGGGGGTGAATTTTGCAAGTATCGTGCTCTGCATGACATCTTCTTGTTTGTTTGTTTTTCTGAGCGATATCTCAGCCATCCTTTGAGCTAGGAAGCTGAAATTTGGACACAATAGTGAACAGAAACAGTGGGTTGGCAAAAACAATATTTTTTATTTTTTTATTAATCAATTAATTGATTAATTCCTTAATTATTATCGATTTATTAAGTGTTTATTTATTTTCTTTCTCATCTGGGCAATATATCAGGCACCTTTTGAACTAGGAAGCTGATATTTAGACATGAGAATGACCAAATAATTTGTTTGTGATGGGTATTTTTGATTTATTGGTTAATCAATTAATCGATTAATTACTTCATTAATTTTCAAAAAGTTACAGATTTGGATGAAACGGTGATGCTTTAGGGATGATATTAGCCCATTTATTTTAGAAATGCAATATTTTACGATTATTATTTATTTATTTTAATTACGCAATTCATCAATTAATCAATCAATTATAGTACACCGCTCCCTCCCAATTCCGTCTCCATATGATGCACGGCGACATTGCCGGGCGCTGAAGTTGCCCCGGAAACATCATGCGCTGGAGGATATGTTATTACCCTCACCTGAGGAGAGGGTATTGCATTTGAGTCCATTTGTTTGTGTTTGTTTGTCTGTCTGTCTGTTTGTTTGTACGCACAGAATAAATATGATTTTCTCTACAACCGTTGGTCCGATTGACAGGAAATTTGCCCCATAGGTGCAACACCACCAGTATAATTTTTAATGATAATTATGACGTCATAGGTCACGTGGTATGGGCGCCATCTTGGAAAAACCGAAAAACTTTGCACCTCTATATCTCCGAAAGCGCTGTCTAGAAAAAATGGAGACATGGCTCATTGTAAAGAACTCTCCATGGGGAATAAAATTTGTTAATGATGATGTCATAGGTCCCTCCAGTATGACGTCATAATTCGACAAGTACAAAACTTCATCCCATCAAGATGAAATTTATTGAGCATCATCTAGGGATAAATTGTTGGAGAAAAAAATAATAATGATGACGTCATCAGTCACCTGGTTTGACCGCCATATTTGTTTTAACACAAAAGCCTTAAAAACCACTGAAAACACATCCTGGTGAGGGTCTGCAATCTCTGATTGCTCTTTATAGTTGATTTATTTGGCATGGGGCAGTGTACTTTGAATGTCGCTCTAAGTAATTGTTTCGTATTTTGTTGTGTTGCAGCCTGAATTTAAAATGGATTAAATTGAGATTTTTTTTGTCATCGATGTACACATAATACCCCATAATGTCGAAGTGGAATTTTTTTTTTTTAGAAATTGTTAAAAAATAATTTAGAATGAAATGCATTCATGTATAGATCAGTGAAAAAAAAATCTCAATTCAATCCATTTTAAATTCAGGCTGTAACACAACAAAATGTGAAAAAGTCAAGGTGTGTGAATACTTTCTTAAGGCACTGTATGCCTGGTGGCACCATCTTCCTGCAGTAAATGTTTTCCATACTGGAAAACACCTAGCAAGGCACTTTGCAGTACTTATGGAACACAATCACTGCAATAAGATTGTACTGCATGCCCTACATTCAAAACCACCTCTGCGTGGAAAAGATGGAATTGGCTGCAGCTTCTTCGCTGGGCACCACGATCCTGATGCGAACGCCATCGGTCGGACACATCTTGGATCTTGTATCAGAAAATGCGGAAAAAACAGTAATAAGTAATACGCAAGAGCTGCAACTAAATCTGGATCAGGCTGTTAGTCATACAGAATATCATTGATTTGATGCCTTCGCTAGTGCAAGTAACGTGCGATGCCAACGGACATGCCAGCAGATACATTTGATTGCGTTTGCATCACAGATTGTTCAAATTTAGGTAATTTACAATCAGGCGTGTTCCTTTTATTCTGGCAAGGTGCTGTCTTTTCTGCAGAAAACTTTGTGAATGTTCAATCACCATGAATAGGAATGCAATGAGGTATACGACAATACGACACCCCATCAATCCCTGGTTGAAACTTAAATGTCAAATTGCCATTGTACCGCCGAACAAAAGTATCATAAAAATACCGAAAATGTGATTGTAGAATTGATGAAACGGAAGTGAAGAGATGTGCTTCATGGAAGTGAAACAGGAGAAGGATGTGTCGAGAATATCAAGTGTTAAATCCGTTTGTCCAACCAGAGATATTATCTCGATGTTGCCATTATTGATCTGTGATTTTAATTACCCCACATAGCTGTCCTTCCCTCCATTGTTCCCTGCATATATTGACCGCCATTTTGGAATTACTCAGGAAGATAAAATGTTTAGTGCCAATTATGGCAAGTGTTTTGCTTCCGTGAAACACTCCCCAACAACAAGCATGGCACGTGGCACGGGGTGGCCTTTGAACCCTGGACAATGGGCGATCCAAACGCTAGAGTGAAGCTGAGCCACCGGTGACACCACCAAGTGGTTATCATTGAGCTGACATGACACCGCTCCCACCCACAGTAATCAGAAAAGTTGCCTCAATTGAAATTTCTTTCATTTCTCACAATAACTCTAATCATTGTCCCAAGTGATTCAGATCCGACGAGCTCGAGGGGGTTTTTGTGCACAACTTCTGATTTCCATTATCTGATTTAATCATGGCGTACTTGATCGGAATCAAACCATGATGGACAATATTTCGGAAACATTCATAGCCATGCGAATTATTGGTGGAAATTATTAATTATTTAATTAATTATTGGAAAGGGTGGAAATGCGAATGGTTCGGTGGATGTGCGGAGTATCGTTGAGAGAGAGGAAGACAAATGATGAATTGTGAAAGATGATGGGAATAGAGCCTGTGATGGATGCTGTGAAGAGAAACAGTTTGAGATGGTTTGGTCATGTGTTGAGGAAGGATGAAAGTGACTGGTTGAGAAGAGTGATGGAAATGAATGTAGAAGGAAGTAGAGGACGGGGAAGACCGAGAAAGACTTGGCTAAAGATGGTCGAAGAAGAAATGCGGGCAAGGGGGTTAACAAGGGGAGATGCAGAAAATAGGGCAAAATGGAGAAGATTGTCATGGGGACCGCAAGGCTAACCCCTGCTCTTGCAGGGAAAATGGCCTTAAAATGCCTGTTGTTGTTTGTTTTATTTATATTGACATGACATTTAACTACTTTGGCTTATTCAAAACACTCAATAGTGGAATAACTACATGATATTGTCGAGTGAATTCCCTCGGTTAATACCGTGGGATCGCGGAGGGCCAAACGAACTTTAATAGAGGCGTTTATTCAATGACGGATTTGACGAGGCAGCACCGGAGGAAGAAGGAAGAGGAAGAAGTGCGAAAGCTCTTATCTGTAGCGATCTCCGATCCTGTAGGGAATGAACTCAAACAAACACGTGGGTAAAATGTACAAAAATAAACAGGTTTATTTTACGGAACCCGATACAAAGAAACGAGACGGAAGAACTAATTCTAAATTGGGATGTCCCCACACAGATTTCAAATACGAGACAAAGGGAGAATGAATAAAATAAATGTCTCGTCGTGTATTTGTGAATGCGAGCTTATCTGTGTCTGGCAGTGTAGCGTTGGGTCGATGCTCGAGCACGTCATCCAATGCAGCTCCGGTTGGTGCGAACTGCCCGGTCCTTGGCGCAGAGCGGCCCTCGGTGTGCCCGCTCGTCAGCACTCCAAGGCAGGCCCCGCTCGTCGTTCGTACACCAACGCAAGGCAGAGAATCGACGGCGTTCCTTCTCTCCACCGTCTTTCGAACTGCTCGTTCCTCCACCAGGTCCGAAGCAAAAGAAAGCCCAGTGCGAAGGGACAGTCAGGAGCAAGAGGCCAAGGGAAGAGAAGTGAAGAGAAGAGCGCGAGGGAAGAGAGAGCGAAGCCCAGCGAAGAGACGGCCAAGAGCCAAGAGAGCAAAATGCCGGCCAGCGAGTCATTTTGTCACGCATGGTGTGACGTCAGCCCTTTCTCTCTCCCAACCAGTGCCTCATTTCTTTGTGGTCTTTCACGCCTTCTGACGTCACCGGCGCTTGCCCTTCAATCAGCGACCTGCTTCGAAATAGTGTTTTGTGCGTTCCGCACTGATTGGCCGAATGGTCGCGCCTTCTGCACTGATTGGCCGAGGTGTCAACGGTCGGTGGCCAATCAGTGTGCCGCTTCCTTCCACCTTCCTTTCACCAATCAATGGCCAGCTTCTTACCCCAACCAATCACACGTTCTCATGGGTGTGGTTATTGCTTGTTGGTTCTTCCAAAGTCATTGTGGTGGCGGGGAATTATCTAATGTGTGGTGCGCCAATGGGCCTATCTAATGTCTATGGAATGTATGGCAATAAGGGACACTGGGATGCTCACAGAGGGAACAACACACAAGGGAATTTTACCCATAATCCCTTTACATGCATAGCATGCCACGCCCCCTCATAACAGGGACGAAGATACAAGCTTACTCCGACATTCGGGCTACAGAACTTATTACATCCAGATTCCCTATCACGACAGTCGAGCACCGACCTATGCAGATCTACCTGGATCTAGATATTCCTCTATCCCTAATTCACAACAATATTAAGCATTTTTAACCCTCGGGCCCATATCCACAACAATGTAATTTTCTTACAGCTTTGATCGAGGCTGTATATGTATGTATGTATGTATGTATATATATATACATACAGACTTGGCATTTAATATGGAATATTTTTTTTGTGGGGGTGAACTTACTTTTCAAAATGACTTTGAACCAAAAGTTAATTGGAATTATGTTGAAATTATTCTAGATTTTGTTAATGTGACCTTTAAAAGAAACAAAAACCACATTTGACATTTCGAAGCAAATAAATTGATCCTTGAAAGTGATGTAAACTGATATCGAACTCAATTCACGGACAGTACTGTGTTAAACTTATGTACGTTTTCCAGAAGTATCTCTTTATTTTGCACATTAGCCAAAAAAAATTTCAACAAAAACAAAAGCTAAATTATGACTGGGATTACGGACAGTAAAATTACAGTTCAGTACTTCGTGTAACCCCCACGAGCATTCAGGAGAGCACGTACACGTCGAGGCATGCTGTTCACGAGATTTGCCAAGGTTTGGACAGGAATCGCTTGCCATGCAGTGACAATAGTCTGCTGCAATTCACGCACAGAGGTAGGCTGCTAGTCCAAGTTGTCGATTTGACGCGTTAATTCTGCCCACAAGTTCTCTATCGGATTCATATCCGGGGACGTGGCAGGCCACTCCATATGCTCTACACCACGGTCAGCAAAAAAGTGTTGGATCATGCGAGCACGATGAGGCTGTGCATTGTCATCTTGGAAGACAAAGTTTCCTCGAAAGGCTGCACGAGCAAATGGAAGCAATGTTTCTTCCAGAATGACCCTGTACTTGAACTGGTTCAGGTTTCCATTCAGAACAACCAGGTCAGTTTTGCCCCTTGCATGAAAAGCAGTCCAAACGGTCACCCCACCACCTCCAGCTTGGACTCTTGGCACTATACAATCTTCGTTGTGGGCTTCATGCGCTTGTCTGCGCACTCAGACGCGGCCATCTTGATGATAGACCAGAGATCTAGACTCGTCACTGAAGGTCACATGATTCCAGTGTCCTGGCTGCCATTGACGGTGCTCTCTGGCCCACTGCAATCGGCGCTGGCTGTGTTGTCTGGTCAGGCGTGGCTTTCTCAGGGGACGCCTGGCACGATAGCCTGCTTGAACCAGTCGTTGGTTGACTAGCCTTCTGGATACAGGCACATTTGTCAGTTGCTGCCACTCAGCCCTAAGCCGATTAGCTGACTTGGTACGGCCATTGTAGACTAACCGGTGCAGCTGGCGATCATCTCTCCTTGTGGTTCTGCGTGGACATCCTGGTCTCGGTATTGGAGTAGGGACACCCCTCTGAGCATTTCGTTTCAGGATCTTTGACACCTGACCTTGAGTGATGCCATACTGCCGAGCAATAGCACACTGTTTCATGCCAGAATTTCGTAAAGCCACCACTCCATGACAAACAGCATTGTCAAGTTGACGGACCATCTCCAGAGGAAGCGGCAATAACTTTTGTAGACGTGCAGCAGTTGTTTTCCACTAATACAGAACGCAACAACCCTTATATACCCAATTGTGAAGCCAATCGTCAAATGTACCTGTCCTTACATTTTGTCACGCCACCTGTGATATAATCCTGTTATTGACTTCTTGCTGCGAAAGACAATCAGTGACATGGTTCTTTCAACAAAGACATCACCGAAGGGTAAAAGAAACTCACCAGATTGATATACTGAGTTCAGAAAGTAAACCCGTCAAGAAAAAAATATATTCCATGTTAAATGCCAAGTCTGTATATTGTTACGGATTCGTCACTTCCGTTGTTGTGGTTCTCATCCACTGTAAACATTTTTGGTTGCATGTACTATTATTGTTATCGTTTAGGTGAAATAGAGATAACTGTTTTCAAAAGGTAAAAAAAGTTAGTGTTTTAAAAGAAACCGGAAACCGGATCGGGAACCGGACAAAGAAGAAGAGGGAGAAGGAGAGGAAAAAGAGGTGGAGCGAGTAAGGTCGGAGAAGGAGCCGAGCTGCTTGGAGGTCTGGAGCAAACGCTGGCGAACGGGGGTCACTAGCGAACTTTAAAAAAAAAAAATTCCATGTTAAATGCCAAGTCTGTACATTGTTACGGATTCGTCACTTCCGTTGTTGTGGTTCTCATCCACTGTAAACATTTTTGGTTGCATGTACTATTATTGTTATCGTTTAGGTGAAATAGAGATAACTGTTTTCAAAAGGTAAAAAAAGTTAGTGTTTTAAAAGAAACCTTAGCTCTAAGCTAGCGAACTTTTGGGTTTCCTGGGAAAGGGATTCCTGCGACAGAGTTGTTATCGCTGTGACAGATAAACCTGCGTGACAGGTTTTGCGGTTGATTCCGAAGAGAATCATTGCAGTGCAGTTACGTCTCGAGAACGGACCGTTGGCCATTTTGCCTCGTGCCGGATTTCGCATCGCTCCAGGTTTTTCACCTCGCTTCAACCATTTCACCGCATCCAATTGTTAACCTGGTGTGTGTGTGTAACGTGGATTTTGAGTGGGAATTTGCGGCTTGCCGATTGGGAGCCGTTGAACGTCCATACTCGAAGGTGTGATTTCCCAGTCACCTCTTGAGGACACTTTTGCCTATCTTTGGCAGTGTGACTGTCAACCGAGTGGGATTCTGGTCTCGATACAACATCGTTCTGACGATCACTAGAGCGTGGATCGCCTTTGGTTTGAAGCTGGGACAGAGACATTGGGAATGTTATTTTCGCTCACTTGCAGCACAGTGAGATATTGTACGAAACTGATGGTACCATCATAGGAATGATGTATTGGTTGTACAATTGAATAATATTGTTATTGTACTGTTATTCTTGTGTGACCTTAATACAATACTTATTTGTTGGTAACAATTGGTGTGGTTTAACCATTGATCTTTGACATACAGAATAACACATCTTTCTACCGTGACTCCTCTCGGGGCTCCGAGGTACATCGTGACTGGGGTTTGGGGAGGAGCACGTAACTATATATATATATATATATATATATATATATATATATATATATATATATATATATATATATATATATATATATACACTTCCTTATGGAGAGTATTGTTACGTGCTCCTCCCCGACCCCCTGGTCACAGTGTACCTCCGAGCCCCGAGAGGAGTCACGGCAGAAAAATGTGTTATTCTGTCTGTCAAAGATCAACGGAGAAGCCACCCCAATTGTTACTGACAAACAAATATTGTATTAAGATCACACAAGAATAACAGTACAACAACAATAGTATTCAAAAGTACAATCAATATGTCCTATGATGGTACCATCAGTTTTGTAATATATAACTCACTGTGCTCCAAGTGAGTGAAACAAGAACATTCCCCAATGTCTCTTATTCCCGGCTTCAAGACGAAGTTGATTCGCTCCAGCGATCGCCAGAATGATGTCCAATCGAGACCAGAATCCCGTGTGGATGGCAAGTACAGTCACACCGCCGAAGCTGTACAAAGGCGCCCTCAAGGCGACTGGGAAACCCAAAGGCGCCCTGCAGGCGACTGAGAGATCACACCCTCGGGTATGGATGAAGTAACCTTCAAAAAGCCACGTCACACACACGCCCCAGATCGACGTCTGAATGCGGTGAAAATGGTCGAAAAGAGACGAAACCGCGTGCGAAGCACAAGTCCTGCGCAAGTGAAAATGGCCGACGACCCACTCTTGAGACGTAACGGCCCGGCGATAATTCTACTCGGAATCCACCGCCAAAAACCTGACATGCAGGTTGATCAGTCACAGCGATGACAACTCTGTCGCAGGAATTCCTTTCCTGGAAACCCGAAAGTTCGCTAGTGACTCTTGCTCGCCAACGTTCGATTCCAAACTCGGAGCAACTCGGCTTTCTTGTCCGACTCCCTCGCTCCGCCCTTTTTTCTGCTCTTCTTCCTCTTCGTCGTCCGGTTCCCGATCCGGGTTCCTGTTTCTTTTAACATTAACTTTTTTACCTTTTGAAAACAGTTCATGGACAATAAACCTTTTGAAAACAATAATAGTACATGGAATCAGAAATATTTACAGTGGATACAAACCACCACAACGGAAGTGACGAATCTGTAACACTTCCCCCCCTCATGAAAGGAAGTTTGAACATAGTGAAAACTTTCTTTGCAGGCAAAAACATTTTTTGAATGAAGGTTGAGGGGTTGTGATCAAAAATCCAAAACAAAGCAAATCTACAGCACTTTTTGAAGGAGGCCGAGCTGAGAGCCAGGTTTCATGGTGGTTGGGTGGTGAGGCCTGGAAGTATTCACTACATGGACGCCTTTAGGAACGTGGAGTTCACGGTTAATCCATGTAGGAATCTTGGCTCGGCTGCTCCGCAGTATTCAGTGCTTCAAACTCTTCCTAACTTTCATAATAATCACGGTTGGAGCACTTGTCGCTGTAGTCACGTGAATAGCTGTCTCCTTCTCGGCCACTACCCTGATAATCATCCCTTCGGAAACTGCCGTAACTCTGGGAGACTCCATACTCACCTCGACCGTGGCCACCACCAAAACTACGACTCCCACCCCGGGAGCCATAGCCACCCCTGAAACTACCTCCCCGTTGTCCTCCTCTGTTGCCCCTTCGACGCCCATGGACTGCCTTCTCTACTGTTATGGTCCGACCATCCAAAGCCTTGCCATTCAAATCCTTTTCTGCATCTTTGGCATCCTTTGTGTTTTCAAACGTGACAAAGCCAAACCCTCTTGACTTTTGCGTCCCCCTGTCCTTTATCAGCCGCACTTCCAAGAGCGGTCCATATTTGCCAAAGACAGAGTCCAGAACATCTTTCCTTGTTTTGAAGTTCAGTCCACCTACAAAGAGCTTGCCAACATTGCCTCCATTCATGACTCGTGTGTGCTGACACCTAGTTTCAGGGTACTTCACAAGACATGTCTGTGCAAAGCGTGACGTCAGTACCTTCTCCTTCTCCTCAGAGCGCTTCCTACCAATAGCACGAGTCGCGGTACAGGATGGAAAGATACCCGGAATCTCCGGCTCCAACTGTGCGGTGTTATTTTCCATACTAGGCTTTTCAACAAACATCAAGCCACCAGAAACTTGACCACCGGCCAAATCATTCCCGACAACAAAAGATATTCCCTATACAGGTAGGCTGGCTTGTAAAGCTACGGTGACCAGTCCTGACACCAAACCAGACTTTAAATGGATGACATGAAATGGAGCTTTAACATAGCCACCAACCCCCTGCAAAAGAACACTCACACCAGTTGCCGTCTTCTCTGACAATGGCAAAATGCCTTCCAGCATTAAAGATTGATGTGCTCCTGTGTCCCTCAATACCCCAACAGGTCTCCGGTTAGTCAAGTCTCCATCCAGTGACACAAACCCCTCTGAAATAAAAGGTTTGTAACCCTCTTGAACAAGGTCGTTTTGTGATGCCGTAACTTTGGCATGGGAACCTTCACAAGGCACTGTCCTCCAAGGACGATTTCTCGCATTTGCCAATGCATTCAGAGTTGTACTAATCTGACTCCGCTCCTGACCCTTCCTTTCCAGGGCACAACACTGGGACATCAAGTGTCCAGGTTTCTTGCAAAAAACGCAAGTAGGCCCGGAGGAAAAACTCGTGGTCTGCCTCGAGCCCCCCGGAAGATAAGTCTGTCTTGGAACTGTAGTCTTCCGATCCCCAAAAGTCGCGGTATCAGATTTGTCCTCACAGTCATCTCTAGGCCGCCCCCTTGAATATTCGTTCTCTGCACCGGATGTACCATAACTCCTCTGACGAACTCTAGGCGGGAAGTTAGGTTTGTGGAACCCCATCCTGTGTGTCAAGGCATAGTCATCTGCCACGGTTGCTGCCTCATACAACTCTGGTACTTTCTTTTCCTCCAGATGTACTTTAATTTCCTCCTGGACACACTGTTTGAATTCCTCCACCAAGATCAATTGTCGCAACAGTTCGAAGTCTTTCCCAATCCCCTTCGAATCACACCACCGATCAAACATGGTTTCCTTCATGCTGGCAAACGCCACATGGGTCTCACTCTCCCTCTTCCTGGCATTCCGAAATTTTTGCCGGTAAGCTTCAGGAACCAATTCATAGGCTTTGAGAATGGTTTTCTTCACTTCCACATAATCTGTACATTTGTCAATCGGTAAAGCCGAAAATATATCTTGAGCTTTACCCACCAGAACACTTTGCACTAACATAGTCCAGGACCCCACAGGCCATTTTAGCATTTGAGCCACTTTCTCAAAGTGTAAAAAAAACTTGGCTACCTCCTTTTCATTTAAGGGTGGAACTACATTTCAGGGTGGAATTTTCCATTTAAGGGTGAAAACATTCACATTTAAGGGTGGAATTTTCGCTCTTTCACGAGCCTCGATCTTGTATACAAAAAAAAAAAAAAAAAAATAGCCTCACATGTCTAGCAACATCCCAGGTGATCTGACTAGTTGTCGAACCAGCCGGCATGGATGCTACTTCTCCCCGTTCTCCCATTAATTCCATCTCCTTGAGTTTAACTTCCTTTTGATACTCCATGTCACGTTCCTTTAACTCCCTTTCGTCTTTCCTTTCCTCTGCTCTTTCCTTTGCTCTTCTTTCTTCTTCAGCTCTCCTTTCCTCTGCTCTTCTCTCCTCGTGTTCTCGTTCCTGTTCTACTCTTCTTTCCTCGAGTTCCCTTGCAGTTCTCCTTTCCTCTGCTCTTTCCTCTGCTTTTCTCTCCTCGAGTTCTCTTGCAGCTCTCCTTTCCTCTGCTTTTAACCTTTCCTGGCTCTGCAGTTGCATCTCCATTTTCCAGGGCTCCACATTTTCTTTTTCCTCGGGTAACCAATCCAAGGCTACCTCTGTCCATGTTCCCTGTCCCACCAGAGATTCTACCACCAATGTCTGCATCTTAGTGGGGCGGCTTAGCCCAAATATTCAAAAGAATTGTGCATTTTGTGATACAAGCACCAAATTTGGCACAAATGTACATTAATATGTTGCGAACATTTTCAGATATTGGGCCACTTGAAATTCCGTAATTTTTTTTTTCAAATTTTTTCAAATTTCGTAATTTCAAATTTTTCGGGTGACACCGTCACAATTTCGGTCTTCGAGGCCGGCCGATAGGCAAAGTGTGACCGGAAGGGACGAGGTTCTCCTGACCACGTGGCCCTCGATCTGGGAAGCGAGAGGCGTTCCATTAGTGGATGCGCCCCTCACGCCCGACTTTTGGGCGGCCCCGGCAGGCCGTTTGTTTTGACGTTCCGTGACAGGCCCCGCACCCCCACCTCCGGGCCGACCGGAAGCTTGTGCTGAGTACATCATACCTGAACAACTCAGTGAGGCAGAACACAGCAGTGCACACCAGGGTGACCCCTTCAGTGCATAAACCAATTAACCTGTCCACTGCAGGGCATATAGAAATGAAGTTATTTTCTGCATATAATAATAATATAAGTTCAGTTCTATATAACAATTTCTGTTATCACCACTGTAGTGAAATCGTATCCGTACTGAACCCGGGTGGGGATGCTCGCTGCGCGCTGTCATTGTTGTCACCGCTAGGGGCGTGACTATAAGACCCGTAGCTGTGTCGGTGCTCCGAGACTTCTCCCTTGTGACATGTTACATCGGTAGCCTCGTTAATGGTACGCCTTTATAGAATATCTAGCTTGCTTGCATTGACTGTTATGAATGGCTTCATGAGATGTCGCATCGTATGCTTATTGTGTATTTCTACTTACAGGAATGATGTGATGATCTAAATGCAATTAAACCAAACCGTTGGACTTAAGTTGTGCGGACCTGAATGGTTTTTCACAACACTTAATTGCATTTAAGATCTGCTGACATGGCTGGCAACAAGGCGCTGACGGTGTCCATTTTCAGCGCCGACCCACAAGCCACGGACGGAGGCTTGCAACTCAAGCACTGGCTCCGACAACTGGAGCATCTCTTTGATGAGCCTGAGACCGCTCTGACGCCTGCCGCGAAGCTGGCGATATTACACTCAAAAATCGACTACCGGGTCTACCACGCGATCGCTCAATGCACGACGTATGATCTTACCATCGCGGAGCTCAAGCGGCTTTACATAAAAGAAAAAAGCCCTGTGTATGCGCGTTATTTGCTGCAGACGCGACGGCAGCAGCCCAACGAAGCTATGGACCATTACGCCCAGGAGCTCCGGCAGCTTTTGCTGGATAGCGTCAGGGAGCCACGGACTCCCGAGCAGGCTAAGGATGATCGTCTTTTAGATGCCTTCATAGCAGGGGTCTCCTCCCAGGAGCTACGTCTCAAACTCTTGGAGAAGACCGACCTGACCTTCGCTACGGCGGTTGAGCAAGCGACAGCGTATACTGAAGCGCGGATGCAATCAAACGCCTATGATCGCACACGCCTTTTGGCGGGTACCTCACTACACGCCCGGCCGGAGAGTGCTACTGACGAGGACGTGGATCCGCCTGCTGAACACCGGGATGCTCCGGAGGATGACCCTGCCCTGACAGCTGCCGTTTCGACCAGCAGACCCAAGGTCTTGCGCGGGGCCGCATGTTTTTTTTGTGGAGGGCCTCGTCATGCCCGAGTCGTGTGTCCGGCACGTGACGCTATTTGCCATTTGTGCTCGCTAAAGGGACATTACGCGAAAGTGTGCAAGAAAACGGCACGCGGCTCGCGGCCCTTCGACTCGCGCAGCCGCGGACGCGCGGGCGCAGCAACCTTGAACGGGCTCATAGCAGAGCCCACGAGCACAGCGCCTTACCCGACTTCGAAGGGGAGGGCCCCTCTCTGCGGCCCGCTGGGCGCTCAGACGACCTTGACTGGCGCCACCGGACAGCCACCGCCGTCTCATTCTCCATCGGGGACAAAGGCCGTGTCCTTGGCCAAACCTCAGGCCACGCAAGGGGCTTTGACACTTTGCCAAGCCCCTCGTACTCCTCGAGTCGTCCACGAGCTAACGGCGGCCCCCGCCACGTCAAAAGAGTTAAGGCAGCTTTCGAATACTACGGAAGCCTCTTGTCAAAGCGACCAAAAACGTAAAAAGGCGATTTCGAATACTACGGAAGCCTTATGTCAAAGCGACCAAAATTGTCAAAAGGCGATTTCGGATCCTACGGAAGCCTTTATCTGCCAGGAGTGTCAAAAGGCGATGACAAATACTACGGAGGCCTTCTCTCGTCGGATTTTGAATCGCGAAACACCGAAATGCTGGGGAAAGCCCTCTGATGACGATAATGGAATCCCCATGGTCAACGCAGACTCCGGCCACGATCGCAAAACTGCTGCTGGTGTAGGATCCACCCGCGAGGCTGGTCCGACCCATTCGGGGGGCTCAGTCCCGCTCCCAGCTGCCTCGTCTGGCCTAGCTCAAGCCCTTATTCCCCTTATGGTTGAGGGCCATTGTGTTCAGGCCTTGGTGGAAACCGGATCTACGGATAGTTTTATCGACCAGCGACTTGTGCTCAGGCATGGATGGCGGATCGGGCGGTCTACGAGACGGATCTTCATGGCTTCCCAGGGACTTCGGCTCAGCACAAAAGGGGAATGCCGATTGAAACTCGTGCTAAAGGGACGGGTTTTCCCTGATGTACACCTTATGGTTTTACCCGCATTATGTGCTGATATTCTGCTAGGACACGATTTTCTTAAGCTGCATGGACGTCTGGTAATGGAGTTCGGTGGGCCTGACACTCTTGTTGTGGGGGCGGACGACGCGCTGACGGTGTGCGCCCTAGCGCAAATGGACGTCCGGCCGCTTTCGCTGTTCCCCAATCTAACCTCCGACTGTACCCCTGTCGCGGTAAAATCGCGACGCTACTCTCACGCGGACATGCAATTCATTGCGGACGAAACGGCTCAGCTCTTGAAAGACGGCATTATAGAACCTAGTAGGTCGCCGTGGCGCGCCCAGGTCTTAGTGGTGCGCAGCGAGGCCCATCGCAAACGCATGGTAATCGACTATTCCCAAACGATTAACCGCTTTACACAGCTGGATGCCTACCCCCTTCCGGGGATGGACGCGCTAGTGCAACAGGTGTCCCAGTATTCGGTCTATAGTACTCTCGATCTCCGTAGTGCATACCACCAGATCCCTATCTCTAGGGCGGATCGTATCTATACCGCTTTCGAGTCGGGGCAGCGGTTGTACCAATTTACACGATTGCCTTTTGGGGTAACGAACGGAGTCGCTTGTTTCCAGAGGGCCATGGATGACCTCGTTGCGCGGGAGCACTTAACCGATGTTTTCGTCTACCTCGATAACCTTACGGTTTGTGGATATGACCAAGGGCACCATGATGCTAATCTGAAGCGCTTCCTTGAGGTCGCGCAACGGTATCACTTAACTATGAACGAGGATAAGTGCCAATACTCCCTACGCACCATAGATCTTCTGGGGTACACCGTGACCCATGGCTCTGTCTCTCCGGATAAGGAGCGTCTGCGACCTTTGCTCGACATGGCCCCTCCCTGCGATCGGGCGTCCCTGAAACGCGCCCTTGGGCTGTTCGCCCATTACTCCAAATGGGTGCAAAATTTCTCCGCGAAACTTCGCCCCCTTGTGGCCTGCGACACCTTTCCCCTGAGTACGGCCGCATTGACGGCCTTTGAAGGTCTTAAGACCGACATCGCCCGAGCCGCCGTAGCGACCATCGACGAGAGCGGCTCGTTCGTCCTCGAAAGTGACGCCTCGGATCAGGCCATCGCGGCGACCCTCTCCCAAGGGGGGCGCCCCGTGGCTTTCTTTTCACGGACTCTTACTTCCGCTGAGCGGAGGCACTCGTCCGTTGAAAAGGAAGCGTATGCGATCGTCGAGTCTATTCGGCGATGGCGCCCGTACCTACTCGGGCGGAGCTTCCAAATCATCACGGACCAGCAAAGCGTTGCGTTCATGTACGACACCTTACACGCCCAGCGCATTAAGAACGAGAAAATCACTCGCTGGCGTATCGAACTCGCCGACTTCTGTTACACCATCAAATATCGCCCAGGGAAGGATAACCAGGCCGCCGATGCCTTATCACGCCCGACTACATGTGCTGGTATCACCTCGTTGGAGGGCCTACGGGTGCTGCATGCCACTGCGGGCCATCCCGGCGTAACGCGTTTCGCTCACTTCGTGCGGAGTGGGAATCTCCCTTACTCGATTGACGATATCCGCCGTATCTGTCGCGACTGCGCTATCTGTGCGGAAATCAAACCGCGTTTCTATAACCCTCCTATGGGGACTCTGGTGAAGGCTACACGCCCGTGGGAACGCTTGGCGATGGATTTCAAGGGCCCTTTGCCGGTGTCGAGCGGCTCTCGCTAGCTGCTCACTATCGTTGATGAGTACTCACGATTCCCCTTTGCTTATATGTGCGCGGACATGACTGCTGCCACGGTGATTCGATGCTTACAGAACTTGTTCTCAATGTTCGGTTACCCGGCCTATGTCCATACCGACCGGGGTGCAGTCTTCTTGTCTCAGGAGGTGCGCGGCTATCTGCTCCAAAACAACATTGCGTCTAGTTACACCACGCCGTACAGACCCCAGGCTAATGGGCAGATCGAACGCTTCAACGGGATTATCTGGAGGGCCGTCATGCTCCATCTCCGGACCCACAGTCGGGGACTCGATAAATGGGCTTGGTCGCTACCTGCGGCGTTGAATTCAATCCGGGCACTCCTGAGTACGGCAACCAACCAAACTCCCCACGAGCGACTTTTCCACCACCCCAGGAGCTCGGGGTGTATACGGTCTTTGCCCAGTTGGCTCGCTGGGCCCGGGCCGGCCTACCTTAAACGGGCGGTTCGCGCGAGCAAGTACGACCCCCTTGTGGACAAAGTGCAGATTCTCCAAGCTAATCCTGAGCATGCTCGTGTGATGACGTCTGATGGTCGTGAGACTACTGTCTCCGTTCGTCATCTTGCCCCTTGCGGGGTCGACGACCTTAGTAGGGAATCGGACGAACCGGTCGAACCCATCTATGAGACTGTGGCCTCTCCCGACGCTCCCATCGCCGACAGTCCACCGACCCTCTCCCCGTCAAGACTGCCCGGGTCCGACGACTTGGCGTTACCCCCTTCATCACCCGACCCTGTTGACGCCTCTGACACCGGGGATACAGAATTACGAGATGCCGTACCCGGGGAATTTCGAACGCGTGCTGGCAGAGAAATTCGCCGCCCGGCCCGATACGGTTGGGCCGACTGATCCACCGCACCCTATTCATGCTGACGCTCTCTCGCTTTTAGCCACGCGGCCGTATAATTCTGACGGGGGGGTGAATGTAGTGAAATCGTATCCGTACTGAACCCGGGTGGGGATGCTCGCTGCGCGCTGTCATTGTTGTCACCGCTAGGGGCGTGACTATAAGACCCGTAGCTGTGTCGGTGCTCCGAGACTTCTCCCTTGTGACATGTTACATCGGTAGCCTCGTTAATGGTACGCCTTTATAGAATATCTAGCTTGCTTGCATTGACTGTTATGAATGGCTTCATGAGATGTCGCATCGTATGCTTATTGTGTATTTCTACTTACAGGAATGATGTGATGATCTAAATGCAATTAAACCAAACCGTTGGACTTAAGTTGTGCGGACCTGAATGGTTTTTCACAACAACCACTACCACTACAACTACCACTACTACAAGCTTTGTCTGGAATTTTGTGGACTAACAGACATACAGACAAGCTGGGATCAAAACATTACCTCCTTCCACCATTGAGTGTAGAGGTAAACATCATGGAAATTATATCATGCCCTAGATTTAATTCATGCTTACCCATGTATTTGCTTCACTGGTTCACAAGGTCTTTTGCATACATGTAATTCAGACTCTCGTCTTCATTGCTGACCACACAATGTTCGCAACATATTAATGTACATTTGTGCCAAATTTGGTGCTTGTATCACAAAATGCACAATTCTTTTGAATATTTGGGCTAAGCCGCCCCACTATATCGGCCGGCCTCGAAGACCGAAATTGTGACGGTGTCACCCGAAAAATTTGAAATTACGAAATTTGAAAAAATTTGAAAAAAAGAATTACGGAATTTCAAGTGGCCCAATATCTGAAAATGTTCGCAACATATTAATGTACATTTGTGCCAAATTTGGTGCTTGTATCACAAAATGCACAACAGGTTTGCTATGCTGCTACACTATCTCTGCTTTCTTCATATTAACTCGGACCTCCAAGTTAAAATGTCTGGCCAATATCAAGAGTTCCGATTTTTTTAACGCTTGGAACTGTGCCTCATTAAGGGACGCCGCAAACTGATCTGCGTCAAACACCATGGTGACTATCAGTTCGCACCTGTTAACCTTCACACAAAAATATTGAAAAATTTGGGAATGTTAGAAAAATTCCAAATTTGGGAATTTTGGGAATGCTAGGGAATTCTATCCCGGACGAATGTTCGGAAATTTAATCCCGGACGAAGACCCAATTTCGAGCCCCCCGAGCCAATTGGACGACCCCCAATTTCTGTTACGTGCTCCTCCCCGATCCCCTGGTCACAGTGTACCTCCGAGCCCCGAGAGGAGTCACGGCAGAAAAATGTGTTATTCTGTGTCAAAGATCAACGGAGAAGCCACCCCAATTGTTACTCACAAACAAATATTGTATTAAGATCACACAAGAATAACAGTACAACAACAATAGTATTCAAAAGTACAATCAATATGTCCTATGATGGTACCATCAGTTTTGTAATATATAACTCACTGTGCTCCAAGTGAGTGAAACAAGAACATTCCCCAATGTCTCTTATTCGCGGCTTCAAGACGAAGTTGATTCGCTCCAGCGATCGCCAGAACGATGTCCAATCGAGACCAGAATCCCGTGTGGATGGCACGTACAGTCACACCGCAGAATCTGTACAAAGCCGCCCGCAAGGCGACTGGGAAACCCAAAGGCGCCCTACAGGCGACTGAGAGATCACACCCTCGGGTATGGACGAAGTAACCTTCAAAAAGCCACGTCACACACATGCCCCAGATCGACGTCTGAATGCGGTGAAAATGGTCGAAAAGAGACGAAACCGCGAGCGAAGCACAAGTCCTGCACGAGTCAAAATGGCCGACGACCCACTCTTGAGACGTAACGGCCCGGCGATAATTCTCCTTGGAATCCACCGCCAAAAACCTGACACGTAGGTTGATCGGTCACAGCGATGACAACTCTGTCGCAGGAATTCCTTTCCCGGAAACCCGAAAGTTCGATAGTGACTCTTGCTCGCCAACGTTCGATTCCGAACTTGGAGCAACTCGGCTTTCTTGTCCGACTCCTTCGCTCCATCCTTTTTTCTGCTCTTCTTCCTCTTTGGCGTCCGGTTCCCGATCCGGGTTCCTGTTTCTTTTAACATAAACTTTTTTACCTTTTGAAAACAGTTCATGGACAATAAACCTTTTGAAAACAATAATAGTACATGGAATCAGAAATATTTACAGTGGATGCAAACCACCACAATGGAAGTGACGAATCCGTAACAGTATCAATAGTGGGGCGGCTTAGCCCAAATATTCAAAAGAATTGTGCATTTTGTGATACAAGCACCAAATTTGGCACAAATGTACATTAATATGTTGCGAACATTTTCAGATATTGGGCCACTTGAAATTCCGTAATTTTTTTTTTCAAATGTTTTCAAATTTCGTAATTTCAAATTTTTCGGGTGACACCGTCACAATTTCGGTCTTCGAGGCCGGCCGATAGGCAAAGTGTGACCGGAAGGGACGAGGTTCTCCTGACCACGTGGCCCTCGATCTGGGAAGCGAGAGGCGTTCCATTAGTGGACGCGCCCCTCACGCCCGACTTTTGGGCGGCCCCGGCACGCCGTTTGTTTTGACGTTCCGTGACAGGCCCCGCACCCCCACCTCCGGGCCGACCGGAAGCTTGTGCTGAGTACATCATACCTGAACAACTCAGTGAGGCAGAACACAGCAGTGCACACCAGGGTGACCCCTTCAGTGCATAAACCAATTAACCTGTCCACTGCAGGGCATATAGAAATGAAGTTATTTTCTGCATATAATAATAATATAAGTTCAGTTCTATATAACAATTTCTGTTATCACCACTACCACTACAACTACCACTACTACAAGCTTTGTCTGGAATTTTGTGGACTAACAGACATACAGACAAGCTGGGATCAAAACATTACCTCCTTCCACCATTGAGTGTAGAGGTAAACATCATGGAAATTATATCATGCCCTAGATTTAATTCATGCTTACCCGTGTATTTGCTTCACTGGTTCACAAGGTCTTTTGCATACATGTAATTCAGACTCTCGTCTTCATTGCTGACCACACAATGTTCGCAACATATTAATGTACATTTGTGCCAAATTTGGTGCTTGTATCACAAAATGCACAATTCTTTTGAATATTTGGGCTAAGCCGCCCCACTATATCGGCCGGCCTCGAAGACCGAAATTGTGACGGTGTCACCCGAAAAATTTGAAATTACGAAATTTGAAAAAATTTGAAAAAAAAAATTACGGAATTTCAAGTGGCCCAATATCTGAAAATGTTCGCAACATATTAATGTACATTTGTGCCAAATTTGGTGCTTGTATCACAAAATGCACAACAGGTTTGCTATGCTGCTACACTACAACAATGTAAGAGGGTTTTTTCTTACAATTCGTCCACAAAATTCTTACAACTGATTTTCGTGTTTTTGTGTATTTGTGTATTGGGGTTTCTGTTTCTTCTTTCCACAACCTTTGGTTGGAACAACTTTGTGGCTTAAAAAGTTAGAATGCAGCCTCGATCAAGCTGAGACAATTTATTGCCTTTTTTTTTTTGCATGCAAGATCGAGGCTCATGCAAAACCTAACATTAATCACAAAAAGACAAACTGACACATAAAACATAAGATAAAGGGAGCGGGAGACAAGATGGGGAGAGAGAGGGAAGCACACAAGTACAACATTTGAGAGCAGGGACATCAGGAGATCTATGGGAGGAAGAGGGCTTGGGGGGAGGAGGCATGGGATGGGGAGGGGGGGAGTGGGAGAGGTATAAAACACATGGACACTGCTCGGACTGCCAGGAAAGAAGTCGGTATTTCAAAAAGTGGATCTGGGGTGAATTAACAGGGGTAAAAAAGATCAAGGTTTTGGATGGGCGAAGACAACAGATGGTGGTGAACAGCTGTTTTAAAGACCTGGAGCGAGGAGTGGGATTGAAGAGAGTGAGGGAGTTTGTTCCAGAGGCGGGAGAAAAGAGTAATGAAAGATTGAAGGTGAGCAGAGAGTCTTGATTTTGACAGTTTCACCAGAAGAGGGTTGCTGGCAGATCTTGTGCGACCTGTAGTTATATTTGGGGGACAGAGCACAGAGAGAGCTGGGGGAGCAAGGCCGGAGAAGAGTCGGTAGAAGACAGAAAGACCACCTACCTGCCTGCGTTGAGAGAGAAAGGCCCTCAGAATCAGCTTCATCGCGGGAGATTCCAATGATCCTGAAAGTTTTGTTTTCAACAGCGTGAAGACGAGCTGGGTGTAAGGCAGGAGCACCGACCCAGAGGGGAGAACAGTATTCCATTGAGCTGCGGATGAAAGCCTTGTATGTGGTGAGGAGCTCAGGTGTGCCAAGGAAGGACCTTGCACGACAGAGGATGCCCAGTTGGCGACTGGCTTTGGAGGCCAGCTTGGAAATGTGGTTTTCCCAGGAAAAGCCTTCTGTTCAAATCCCGATACCTAATCTAAAATAAAAATGTCTAATAATTAAGGTAGTATCATAAATGTGTGTACATTAAAGTGCTAAAGCTTGATGACATTATTATTATTATTTTCATGTTTTACAGCCAATCAGGGGCCGACAAAGGCAACACACAGCTGCCTCCATGTAAATTACTGGAATTTTACGAAGTTGCATTTCTTGCCTAACGGAATATTTTTCCCTATAAATGATGTGAAATGAAGAAATCGATTATGATATTTAGCAAGTCCTACTAGTTATTAAAATTTGAGCTGAGTTTCCCTTTAAGTCGAAGTTTTCAAAGTTATGATGCAATATTCCTTTATGGAGTTTCCACTCGGCATTATGTCACAGTTGGAGTGACTGGAATGGAATGTTCCAGATGGAGAACCAATTTGTCTTTATCAGTTCGTAATGCCATTTTTCTACTTTAGACCTATTCTTCATTTGTCATAATTTCTAAATCTGGGTTAAATTTAAACCCGACAGAATCTGGTGAAATAATTGAAATAACCCAACCTGGTGCTTCGTGAGCAACGCATTGTCTCATGAAATGCGTCCTCCATCAGAGGAGACCTTTGGCCTATCGAATGCATTATGAATGAGATCTAAAAAAGGAGGGGATACTCCCCAGCAAAGGACGCATCAACTCCGTTTGCCGACTTCGGAAGGATGACTGGCTGGGTCAACCCACCTGATGCTATTTCAACAGCAAGACAGGGGCTCCAACCCAAGACACTAAGATCTTAACCGTTAAGCCAACACCAGGAATGCTAGGACGTCTTACATTATGATCTGCGCACATGGTCTTTTTATTGTTCATTGTAAATATCCCCAAGTTTGTTTTTTTTCACAGAAAATATATTTTCGCTAAAACAGAGGTTGCATTTCCTGCCACCATCTTTGTAATGGCGTGGCCGCCCACCACCATCTTTGAAAAGGCGTGGCCGCCCACCACCATCTTTGTAACGGCGTGGCCGCCCGCCACCATCTTTGTAACGGTGTGGCCACCCGCCACCATCTTTGTAACGGTGTGGCCACCCGCCACCATCTTTGTAATGGCGTGGCCGCCCGCCACCATCTTTGTAATGGCGTGGCCGCCCGCCAGCATCTTTCTAATGGGGTGGCCGCCCGCCACCATCTTTGTAACGGCGTGGCCGCCCGCCACCATCTTTGTAACGGCGTGGCCGCCCGCCACCATCTTTGTAATGACGTGGCCGCCCGCCACCATCTTTGTAACGGCGTGACTGCCCACCACATGGACATGTGTTTAGTTTATATAATGTGTTTCAGCACCACCAAGTACGTCTGTATTGTTTATTTGTTATGTATTATTTGTACGCAACCCTGCTTCCTGGAAAAGCTACCCCGAGAGAGTGACATTGGACCTTCTCTTTAAACTGCGAATGTCCTTTTGGTTATATGGTTGAAATACCTGATATGCTAGTGGCTAATTCATGTGTAGAGATGTCCAAAGGGTACGAAATCACACATTAGCTAGGCAATTTTGTTGAGCTCCTTACCTAGCTATAACATCCCCAATAATTCCAAGGTTGCATCAAAGTCACAATTCTGCGCAAGTAAACGCAGCAGCCTGCCCCAAATTCGGAGCAGTTTGTTATCCGTATCGCCGTTCCATTATCTCGAGCTGCTGTCGCCGTCATCTTACTGCCGCTGCCTCTCGAAACCTCGCTCCTCGCCATCGCCAATTCACTCGGCACTCGCCCTCTTTCCAGCTTGCATCCCAAACGGAGTTTATTGCCTGTAAAACGCCAAAGCTTCCAGGACCATGCGGTGCGACAAATGCGCAGCAGAACGTCTCTGGGCAGGGTTGGCATCTTATGCACTGGATGCTCTCCCAGCCAGGAAAGCAACCTGCAGATCCCAGCTGGTCCATCGAGATAAACTGCTTTGTGTACACACTCTGAGCAGATGCACTCGGGTGTGAGTTTGCTGGCTGGTGTGAGTCAGCTGTGTCCAAGCTAGTGAACCACAGACCTACAAACGAGTCCAAGAGTTCGTTATGCATTAAATAATATTTATTCAGTTTTTATATGTAAAACTTCATTTTGGCAACAACCATCTTAACTTCAGTGTAGGCAACAATAATCTCAAAATGCCTTTCACAAAGAACAGGCCATTTTGTTCCCATATTTTTAAGTTGAATCTATTTTTATATGATGTTTTCTTATGCAGTCTGGAAGCTTGAAAGAGTGTATTTCAAAGAATGTACATGTAATACAAAGTCAAAAATATCTTTCATGAATTCCAAATAAATTATGGCACAATCTTACTATAATTCACCAAATGTCCATCCGTCTGTCCGTCCGTCCGTACGTTCCCAGGTACCGCAAAAACGGCTGAACCGATCGCAACTAAATTTTGGGTATGTAATCCTGGGACCCCCTGGAGTAAAATAGGCTATATTGTTTTTTTCCAATTTCAGCTTTGGTCTCCAGCATTTTCAGGTTTGGACTCCCGCCTAACGTTATTGTCCCGGGTACCGCAAAAACGGCTGCACCAATCGGCACCAATCGCAACGATACACCTCCATGCCCGTGGGATTCCCACGGATGACCCCACTAGTATTATGCAATGGGATTTGAGGTCCGAGAATGAATGAATATGAATGATCGTTTTGAGGCCATTTTCCCCGCTAGAGCAGGGGTTAGCCCAAAGACCTGGGCCGAAAGATCCGAGATCCGAGATCCAAGATCCGAGACCTGGGCCGAAAACTTTCCCTGGCCGACCCAGCAAGAAGGTGGGAAAAATTTGAGCCATTGAAAGGAGTCGTCGAAAGTATATGGGATTTGAACCCAGGGCTCAACCAGTGCCCCCTTCTTCTCCACCAACACTTTCTCCTGCCTGCCCACCAGTTTGACACTTTCATGATGTACTAGCTTTTTCATGCTATAGGTTCGGTCCAGAAAACCCAAAATGGCATTTTTGACAATATCCATCAAATAGATTTCTGCAATATCCATCAAATAGGTTCCTGTAACACCAAGTAGAATTCTGTAATACGGTTTACCGAACGCCTTCAGATTTGGCAGCCTGTGGAATTATGAACAATGAAAACTGACCTTTCAACCGATAATACGTGAATGAAACAGCGCCCTTTTGCTCTGGAAAGTTAGTAATCTCTCTCCTGACAGCATTGCCATTTTTGTGGTTGACAGCTTTTAATTTTCTCGACAGTGTTTGCTCTCTGTGAGAAACGCAATATCGGTGTTGCTGTCACATCCTCGATAGCTGCCCAGAACGTCACATCGTCATTGCTCGAGGCACAATTTTTTATTTCATCTATATTGTTATTGCATTTGCAAATGGCAACCTTTGCTATTCTTCCATCCCCATGCTTGGCCATTTTGCTGCACCCTGTCAATCCGTTTCCATGGTTTCTCAATCCATTGTTCCATTTCTCACCCAATCTATTCTGATATCAATGATGACTCACGGATTACAGACGTGAGGCATTTCGTCAAATTATCCTTCATGTTGTGCGATGTCTCAGATTACAGGCCGAGCCACAAACATTACATCCTTAGCTGAAGGTATCTTGCTAACAAAAGCTTGCAGTAGAATCAAACATCCAAAGACTGATGCTTAAAACTTATTTTATATATATATCAGTTCTGAATGAATGTATTGAAAATTCTAAAAAAAATTGTTTGAAAGAAAATCTGTAAAATAAACAAGGAGAAAAAGACATAAAATGTCATAGCCCCCATGGTTTTAGTAATTTTGCTGTACGGAGTTAAAGGTCGTCAGTCGGCCATCTTTTGTCAGATTACAAAACAATATCTTCTGCATATGTATGCTTTCATATGTTGTCTTTGTGCCAAGTTTGAACACAACCGATCCATGCATGCCAATAAATTGTTGGGGACACGTTTAAGTAACAAAATGGCCACCAGTCGGCCAGCTTGGGTCTGATCTTGAAAAAAGCATGACGTGTATATATCTATATCTATAAAACACAGTTTGTGTGTGTGTGTGTGTGTGTGTGTGTAATGTTACCGATAGACTCCTAAACGGAGAGGCTCACGTACTTGATATTTGGCATAGACATAGCCATTGAGCCTGGGACGAACATGGCCGAGACCATATTTGACGAGATCCATATTTTTTATTCATATTTACCTCAGCGCATTTCAGCGAAGTACCCGCTAATCTCAGCCGGTTCCAGAGCAGCTCGCTGATTCGCTCAGAGCGATCACGTGATGTTCCATTCCCGCCGCCGGACTGATTCGCTCAGAGCGATCACGTGATGTTCCATCCCGCCACACGTCACACGTTTTTTCACCTTTTATGCGATCGTGTTTTGTATCGATTTTGTGCGATATGAATTAAATGTCTTTGAAACAGCTGTGAAACGTCTTTCCACAACCCTTCCGTAACCGATTGGAGCAGTTTATTGCCGCACAAAACGAGATCCGCGAAGCGAGTTGGTTGAGTCGTGCTGACCAAGATGGCGACACGGCGGCTTCACTTTTCACGGAGTATGAGCGTTCTATATATTTTCAATTCAGTGCGCCCGTGATTTGTGGCATAGACATGACCATTGGGCCTTCATGGTGTAATTTGTGCGAGGCTTTTGTCCGAGTGAGCTTGAGTCGAGAGAGCGAATGTACGGGTTGGGAATGTACGGGTCTCCCTTCCCCCGCCCGGCAACGCCGGTACTGGAGGACGTCACAGGATCGGTGAGTCTCCAAAATCCGCTCCGTGCTGTTGCGAATATGCAGGACTATGTCCGATTGTTGTGCTGCTCTCCGACCATGAGAACTGCAACGTCATTGTTGACTGGCCATCCCCTTCCCTCCCCCTTCCCCCTCCCCCCTCCATCCCCCCCTCCCTTCCCCCTCCACCCTACCCCTCCCCTTCTCCCCCCTACCCCTCCCCTTCTCCCCCCTACCCCTCCCCTTCTCCCCTCCCCCTCTCTCCTCCCCTTCTCCCCTCCCCCTCCCCCCTCCCCTTCTCGCCTCCCCCCTCCCCTTCTCCCCTCCCCCTCCATTCCCTTTTCCCCCTCCCCCTCCATTCCCTTTTCCCCCTCCCCCTCCCTTTTCCCCCTCCCCTCCCTTTTCACCTCCCCCTCCCTTTTCCCCCTCCCCCTCCCTTTTCCCCCTCCCCCTCCCTTTTCCCCCTCCCCCTCCCTTTTCCCCCTCCCCCCTCCCTTTTCCCCCTCCCCCCTCCCTTTTCCCCCTCCCCCCTCCCTTTTCCCCCTCCCCCCTCCCTTTTCCCCCTCCACCTCCCC
>NC_136272.1:104273484-104283484 GCF_964187855.1 Myxine glutinosa
GTCACGACGTTCGCTCATTAGGTTGGAGCACCAAATTACAGATACTAATATGTATATATTGTTGCGGTTTTGAGTTTTGTACAGTCAGTATAATAAAGGTTAAAATTTCCCCCTCATAGTTAGTCACACAATCAACGTGTAGCCTCGCGATAGTGTAGTTATCTCTTAGTATTTGTGAGCTTAGTCCTTTTCCTATATTAGTTCTTTCTGCATTGAGTAGAGTCAAGAGAATAGGTCCTACTTCTACTGACTCTCCAGCCTCCCTTGCCCCATGCCCCATTTGCGCTGACTTTGGTTCATTTTGGGCGAATTAACACGAGGCAGGCCTAGGAGGGTCGGGGCGGAGCCGAATGAGGGGCGGCAGAGGAGCTGACGGTAAGCACGAGCCGCCAATCAGGGCTCAGAGGTTGTGACGGCAGCACTGCGTCACAGGGCGTGGTAAGAAGGTTCGAGAGGGTTCGAGAAGGTTCGGGGGCGTATCCATATAACCCATCGCGCAAAGCCCCCGAGAGGACTTGAGGACTCGCAGAGGACTCGCGTGCACTGACCAACCAGGAGGAATCGTTGACGAGCAGGAGTTGAGAGCGTCAAAGAACTTTGAGAGATACGCGGGTGAAGAAAGACGCTCATGAACCGGAATACGCGCTATTATAAAGTGACGCTCGGTTGAGCTGGAGGCCGAGCCGCGTACAGTGCATTAAGTCACACGAGTGATAACGGCTGTGTAATCGCCAGCCGCGCTGAGAGATCGCATTTTCCCTTATACCTCATCGGCTGCCTTTGTTCAGGAGACGCGGTACGAGGTTCCTTCCACCACCTGCTGCCATCTTCGCGGGACGTGCTGGGACCGTGGAGAGCCGGATGGGGCCATTCCTGGACGACCACGTTGACGCGTTTGGCTGATCGTCAACCCATCTGCAATTCCCTGTGTGAGTGTGACGGGCCCGAGTCTGGGGAGTAGGATAAGACTGTCTAAGTGCTGCTCTGTGTCTCTGCGTCCCGATCATTGTATATACGTGTGGGAATAATTAAACCTGAGTTCTTCCTTTTTCCATTCGATCGTTCCTGTGATTTCCTCATTGGCTAAGCATGGTACAAATATAACCGCTCGAATCTGGTTCCACTACTTAAACTGCATGGACCACGTGTACTCAATCCGCTCGGCGTACCCAAACCACACATGGCTCGTGCGAGGCTTGCTTCCTCGCTTCCGTGGCGGCACAGGGATTTAGGTACGAGCAAGACCTGGTCCCGAAACCCTACTTTGCATTTTGCCCGGAAGAGGCGTTTCAAGTCTCGGTTCCGCCAAGCCCAGAAAGAAAAAAGGGATTAATCCCCCCTTGGTAAGGGGAAGAAGGGCGGCGGAGAAATGTAACAATATATATATATGTATGTATATATATATATATATATATATTGTTGCGGATATGAGATTGGCCTCCATCCATATCCACTTGTAAATATTCCCCTATTTCCTCCATACTTCCCAACTATCCCCAATCCCCATTCCCTAGTCCCATTTTCTGTAAACAACACTCTGTAGACCCGACCTTCCCCTATTTCCCCCATTAAATGTCGCATCCAGGTCCACCGCATCTCACGTAGACAACTATAGGACATCTTGCTAGTTATTCTTAGTCTATGTCAGTTAAGGACTCGTTTCCATTAATTCTGACTCTTCGTTGCACCAGAATGTGATTGTATGGCACCGTTAGGAAGTTTAGGACCTCCCAATACCTCCCCGCAGCTCTTCCTCACGGTTCAGCAACAACAACAACAACAGCAACAACAACGGCGGCGGCGCGGGGAGTGCGCGTCCTCACTCCGGCTTGGTTAGCCGCCATCGACCATGTGCTCGACGGGGTTACCAGGTAGGGGCTCGCTGTCGGCTCCTCATCAGGGGCGGAGCCCGGTAACCCCCGCACCCAATAGAAGCGGCGGACCGATCCCATCTGGGGCGGAGCTAACGAGCCGAGGGCGTGTCACTCCCCGCTGAGCATGCGCAGGAAGAGGGAGGTGACGTCAGATGCGCGCTGGACTTGAAGGAAGAGAGACGCCACCTCCGAGCGCTGCAATACCTCCCCGCATCTCTGGACTGGACCGTGCTTGATTCTGCCCCTGAGCCAAGGTGCACCTTGTGCTATCGACTGCCTGTCCTTCCCTGCCATCAATCCCTGTGTAAGTCAGTCTTGTTCCGTTTGTCTGTGGTCTGTCTGGGCTAGATAAGATTGTGTCTAAGTGCCTATCTCTTCTGTGCTTTACCTCTTACCTTGTAATCTACCCCTCTTCTCCACCACCAATTATATCCTCCTCCGGAGGTCTTGAGAACTGTACCCCTTGTGTCGTTTCATTTATCCCAGCCGTTGTGTCCTTTCCTTCATTGATTTAGCATAGCGCGATTTGGTCAACGTCGGGTGGAATCGGGTAAACTGTGCGAACACGGCGGCCATTCCGCTCGGCCCATCATAACATCTTAATCCGCGTGTCCGTAACAATTGGTGTCGGGAAGTGGGATTGGACCCGAAGCGCGCTTCACGCGCTCGAAATTATTAACGGCGAAATTTGATTTTGTTTTACAAAAATAAAAACCCGAATTTTGAAAGTCGCGCTATGGCAGATCAAGACGGCTGGGTTCCGGTAGAGGAGAGTGAGGCAGGGTCGATCCAGGACCAAATTGAGGGACATGAGGAGAGCGAAGCAGTGAGGGCGGCAGGTTCGCAAAATGGCATCCTCGCGCACGAGGTTGCGGGCGCGCAAAATGGCGCCTCGCACATAGCTACGGCGGCCGCACCCGCTGCACAAGTGGGAGGGATGGCCCAAATGCAGGCCCTCATGGAGCAATTTATGGCGCAAATGCAGGCGTCCCTCAAACTGCAGAGTGAGCAATTGGGGGTAATGGGGAACCGGATGGATGCTCAGGGTGAGCGATTGGAGGGCCAAATGGGGGTAATGGGGTCCAATAGCGAGAAATTGAGGGAGGACATGGGGTCCAATAGCGAGAAATTGAGGGAGGACATGGGGTCCAATAGCGAGAAATTGAGGGAGGACATGGGGTCCAATAGCGAGAAATTGAGGGAGGACATGGGGGCCAATAGCCAATGGTTAGAACAAAGGATGGGGGCCCAGATCGGAGGGTTCGGGAGTAGAATAGAGGGATTAGACAATAGATTAGGGGAAATACAGGAGGGGTTAATGGGGGTAGAAAACAGAATGGCCGTTCAGGAGAATCAAATGGAAGGGATGAAAAAGGGGTTAGAGGGGTTAGAAAACAGTATGGAAGGCAAATTGAGGGACATGAGGGACCAAGCGGAAAGGGAAGTTAAACAAATGGGGCAGCAGATAGAGGGGGTCAGAATGGGGGTAGAAACTAAATTGGATGCTCACAGGGAGGAAATGGAGCAGATGAGGGTGGCATCTGGGCAGGAGATGCAAGTGATGGGAGAAGAGATCAGAAGAGGGGTGAGTGAGGAGGTCGGAGGAGTGCGCGAGGAGGTGAGGCACTGTAAGGAGCGCATGGAGAAGGAGGTGAGAAAGGGGACTGTAAAATTGCAAGGTGGTATAGAGGAGTTGACGCTGGGAGTAGAACAACTGACAGTGGGACAAAAGGAGTTGGGGGACCAGGTAAAGAAGAACACAGCGGTAATAGAGGGTTTAAAATCGACACAGAAGGAGATGAAAAAGGACGTAGGGGTAATTAAAAAAGAGTGTCAGACGGTACATGAGGACCTGACGAGGAAAATGAACAAGGTGGTAGAGGTGATGGAGGTTAAAGAGCGGGAGGTGCGGGAGCACACAGAAAAAAATAAGGTGGAGTTAGAGGAAGAACTTAAGGGGGCGCACGAGGAGATGAAGGAGGTGAAGCAGAAATTAGAAGAAGTGGAAGAAGGGGTGAGCGAAATTAAGAAGCGACGGAGAGAGGATAAGAAAGAGATAAAGGAGGAAGTAAAAGAATTGGTCCAAAGTCTGTGTTCGGATCGTGATGATGTGCTCATTAACCGGATGAGGGATTCGCAGGTGATGGAGGAGAAGCGAAGAGAAAGAGGACCCGGTGTAAGTGGTGACCAATATGGTCGTGCGTATGATGCGCCAGGTGATTTAATAAGCTTGGGGGTCGAGATAGACCCGGATGTTCGTGAGAGGCCAAGACTGAGGTGTATGGCTGGTCCGGAGGGTATGGAACGAGGGTGCGAGCGAGAGGGTCCGGTGATGGGAGAGGTGCGAGGTGTGGGTGAGCAAGGTTGTGGTGGTATGGAATGGGTAGCGGGTTGCGGTAGTGTGACCCATGCATCGACACCAACAGGGGTAGTTTTTAGAGGGACAGGGGAGGCACGGGAGCCCCTTGGGGGTAATGTACTGTGGGGGCCCGGCCGGTTCAGCCCCGCGCTGACCCCGCAAGGGGCGACGCACGGGGTCCGGCAGGCGGGCAACGACTCGCATACGAGGTGGTCCCACAAGGTCCCACTCGCGCCGTATGACGGCAAGAGTGATCTACGCGCGTATCTGGCGCAGTTTGACTGTGTGTGTAAGGGCAACGGTTGGGGTGAGGACGAAGGTGGAGTACACCTGGTGGCCGCATTGCGCGGCGCGGCGGCGGAGATGCTGACGGCATTACCACCGGGTGCTCTCACCCTGCCAGCCCTCCGCGACGCCCTAATTAATCGATTCGGCATTGAACAGCAGAGCGAGCTTGTTAAAGCTCAGCTCGCGCTGCGAAAACGCAAGCCCCAGGAAGCCATCGGGGAACTTGCCCACGACATTCGCCGCGCAGTGGGGATCGCACATGCTAGCATGGCAGCGGATTCCCGGGAAAGCCTGGCGCTGGACCATTTTATCCAGGCCCTCCCGGATATTGAGCTCCGGCAACAGCTCGCCATGTGGCGCCCGCAGACTCTGAGCCAGGCGGCTGACGCTGCGGCCCGTTGGGAAGCAGCGAGGCCCCTGGCCCGGGGGAGCGAGCATCACGCAATGGCGGTCCGCCAGGTGGGACCCCCGATGGAGGGCGGACCCCTTAGGGGGCCCGCCCCTGACGTGAGTCCTGACCTGGCGGGCATGGTCCGGAGGCTGGTGGACCAGCGCCTGGCGGGACCTGGACCATGGCAGGCGGCCCCGGAGGTGGCCCGCGGTGGACCACGAGCGGGTAATCCAATTCGGGCCTTCAGGGGGGGAAATTTGGAATTCCGGAGACAAGCACCTTATCAGGTGAGGTGCTATACTTGCAACCATCTGGGTCACCTGGCGCGGCACTGTCGAGCCACGCGCCGGGATGATCCCCGGCGGTTGAGGTCCTCAACTCCGCCCAGGGGGGAGCGGGTTAGCCGACCCCAGACACCCCCCAGCCAGACCCCGGGAAACTAGAAGGCCTTACACCGGCGAGCAGGCGCCCCCGTGGATTGCCTCGGCTTTAGATGCCGAGGCGGGACCCAGTACCTCTGAATAAGGGGGGCTTATTAGTGCCAGAGGACTGGGGGATTGATGAGCGATGGGCCCGGTGGGTAAGGGTGGCATCCCTGCCACCCTTCCCATGAAGGGGGGCAAAGGAGCTATAGCTTATGGGGTTGATGGCAGTGAAAACTAGCCGGGTGGGTTAGGATATTGTGTGTAGGGATCTAGCGAAGATGACATTAGGTAACGTTAAGGTTAGTTAGTGACAAGGATACCTGTAGAGGGGACGCAGGTAGATTAGAGTGGATGATAATGACGAGGGAGCGCAATAGTTTAAAGGGACGACTGGGAAGCGCAAGTTTCAGAGGGGAGTAGTTAGATGAGATGATGCTGTGTGAGAACTGGACAGGTGTGTGGAGCAGTGTATGAGTAGTGAGTGTTGTGGATCAGCGCGAATGCGCTTGGGGGAGAGAAGGGTGCAGGCGGCACCAAGTATGAGAGCACAGGTGTGCAAGTACAGGTGTGTGGAATACATGGAGTATTGGAATGAGTGGTGTGGAGAGAGTTGGAGTAAGTGGTACGGAGTGGTGTGCATGGTGCGGAGGTGTGGATGGGGGAAGAGTGGACCCCTTTTCACGAGTACCCGGGGAGGGTAGTTTAAAGTGTTAGTTAGAGGGTATAGGTAAATTGTGGTTGGATATTGGCATTTGTGGTGCGGTTGCAGAATGGTATTGTGGATGGGTGCATTAGTGTTGTGGAAATGGCTGGGCGTGTAGCCTGTTAGTGTGTGTAGTTGGTTTGGGCACCACCACTGTGAGGATGTCGGCCAGGTGAGGCCGCAGGTGGGCTCTGGGAGCCGTTAGTGTCAGTGGGTGCCTGAGGATCCCGGGTGTGGATCGGGCAGCCCGTGCCAGAGATGGGCACTGAGGGGGTGAGAGTGCGAGAGGGCCTTCCCCAGTTAGTTAGGTTAGGGTGAGGAGCAGGTAAGCTCGGGTGGCAACTACAGTGGTGGAGGTGTGCAGGTGGGTAGACCTGCTGGGAGAGCTACACGTCACAGCCCAGAAATTGTGCGAGGGCACCGGGAGATGAATCGGGGGAGTGAGACCCCAAATTGAGAAGCACCACAGTTTGGTCAATGGGAATTGGTTTTTAGAACCCATAGTGTAAGTTGGCCAATGGATTGGCAGGGAAAGACCCCGTGTAATGTAAAGTTGTTAAAGTCATTTAGGAAATAGTTAGGATTGATGAACCTGTCGCACCATATGCAGCCACTTACCTGAGGTGATGATGATGACTCCACACCTGTGTTTCTTTGTTTTGTGTTGCAGGAAATGAGAATTGCTGTGTGGATTTGTGAGACGCATCACGACGTGGATGAGACATTGGGGTGATTCCATCTCTCCCTCCTTAGGAGGGACTGATGATGAATTGGTGATGGCAAATTTTGATGAGAGTTGGAAATGTCAAATTTGATTGGTTAGGAGGGAGAGAAGACGAATTTGGTTTATGGGAGGAACGGGGAAGGCAGTAGGGACGTTGTTGATGTGTAAAGTAGATGTTTATGGGTAGTGTTGTGTTTTGTGGATACAGTAAGGGGTAAGGGAGGGGCACTGTAGGTTACCTGGTGGGGGGGGGGGGGGGGGGCGTACGGTAGGAACGTACCTGTCTCACCTGGTTCCCATGTGCCCCCAGTGTGCATTACCTTATATTGCATGCACTTTTGCGCCCTTACCACCTTACTCACTTGTTTTCTTTTGTCTCCCACCTCCGAGGATCTGGCTTTGGGGCAGAGAGAGAGGAGAGAGAGGTGCTGGCTCTGCAGTTGTGGGCCTGTACTTTCGCTGCTTGCTGCCTGGATCGATACACCATATGGACCGCAATTTTTGTGGCCGCCCACCATGGACCGCAGTTCTTTTGCGGGCAAGCACCACCCGTTGATGGACCTCTGGGTCAACGTGGCACCTATGCCATACAGGTGAACCACTTATAGTTGGCCCCCCTGAAGGCCACAATTTAGAAATGGACGCGGTTGGCGCCTTTCTTTATTTCTAAGGAAGCCAGAAGGCCAAGTGCTCCAGGAAGGCAAGACCAGCGGCAGAACATCGGCCGGCTGCGACACCACCGGTGACTATGAACACTTTATTGGTGCACCGGATGGTGCTGACTGTGTGTATGGGGTGGTGCTTTTGGTGCTTGGATGGGGTGCTCTGCACATTATTAAAGGCCGTAGGGCCACAGTGCACTCGTGGGTTGGTGTATCGATGCTGGCATGCGTGCTCTCTCTCTATGCATAACATCTGCATGTGTTCCTCAAAGAACAGGTCCTGGATCGTAGTGTAAATATCAGTCTTGTGTAAATAATGCTCCCTACCGGCTGTATGTTTAGTTTGAGAATGCTTTCCGCGATTCGGTTATCCTGTGGGTGTGTTTCTGTTAGGAGAAGGGTGCAACGTCGCAGGGGGACATATTTACTCATTTGTGAACATCTGTAAAACTGTCGCACTCAGGGTTGAGTTAATAGTAGAGGGAACTACATCTGAGTGCCACACTAACGTAGGTAAAAATTTATCGGGTCGGGACGCCCCGAGGTAGAGAAGGGTGCAATGTTGCGGATATGAGATTGGCCTCCATCCATATCCGCTTGTAAATATTCCCCTATTTCCTCCATACTTCCCAACTATCCCCAATCCCCCATTCCCTAGTCCCATTTTCTGTAAACAACACTCTGTAGACCCGACCTTCCCCTATTTCCCCCATTAAATGTCGCATCCAGGTCCACCGCATCTCACGTAGACAACTATAGGACATCTTGCTAGTTATTCTTAGTCTATGTCAGTTAAGGACTCGTTTCCATTAATTCTGACTCTTCGTTGCACCAGAATGTGATTGTATGGCACCGTTAGGAAGTTTAGGACCTCCCAATACCTCCCCGCAGCTCTTCCTCACGGTTCAGCAACAACAACAACAACAGCAACAACAACGGCGGCGGCGCGGGGAGTGCGCGTCCTCACTCCGGCTTGGTTAGCCGCCATCGACCATGTGCTCGACGGGGTTTCCAGGTAGGGGCTCGCTGTCGGCTCCTCATCAGGGGCGGAGCCCGGTAACCCCCGCACCCAATAGAAGCGGCGGACCGATCCCATCTGGGGCGGAGCTAACGAGCCGAGGGCGTGTCACTCCCCGCTGAGCATGCGCAGGAAGAGGGAGGTGACGTCAGATGCGCGCTGGACTTGAAGGAAGAGAGACGCCACCTCCGAGCGCTGCAATACCTCCCCGCATCTCTGGACTGGACCGTGCTTGATTCTGCCCCTGAGCCAAGGTGCACCTTGTGCTATCGACTGCCTGTCCTTCCCTGCCATCAATCCCTGTGTAAGTCAGTCTTGTTCCGTTTGTCTGTGGTCTGTCTGGGATAGATAAGATTGTGTCTAAGTGCCTATCTCTTCTGTGCTTTACCTCTTACCTTGTAATCTACCCCTCTTCTCCACCACCAATTATATCCTCCTCCGGAGGTCTTGAGAACTGTACCCCTTGTGTCGTTTCATTTATCCCAGCCGTTGTGTCCTTTCCTTCATTGATTTAGCATAGCGCGATTTGGTCAACGTCGGGTGGAATCGGGTAAACTGTGCGAACACGGCGGCCATTCCGCTCGGCCCATCATAACATCTTAATCCGCGTGTCCGTAACAATCTGGTGGACGAGGCTTGCTTCCTCGCTTCCGTGGCGGCACAGGGATTTAGGTACGAGCAAGACCTGGTCCCGAAACCCTACTTTGCATTTTGCCCGGAAGAGGCGTTTCAAGTCTCGGTTCCGCCAAGCCCAGAAAGAAAAAAGGGATTAATCCCCCCTTGGTAAGGGGAAGAAGGGCGGCGGAGAAACGTAACAATATATATATATGTATGTATATATATATATATATATATATATATATATATATGTGTGTGTGTGTGTGTGTGTGTGTGTGTGTGTGTGTGTGTGTGTGTGTGTGTGTGTGTGTGTGTGTGTGTGTGTGTGTGTCAGACATCATTCATTATATCTGTGTGCTAAGGCTGGACAATATCGGTAAATGCATGTCCGAGAAGTGGTTGAGGATGTGGTCCACATCGGGTTTTTTTACAACTAAAATGTCCGTCAGTTTACCAGTCAGCCATCTTTGATCATATCACAAAATGAAGTGAGCTGCACGTGTATGCCATTATGTAGTGTGCTTGTGCCAAGTTTGAACAAAATCAGACCATGCATGTCCGATAAATTGTTGGGGACACGTTTAAGTAACAAAATGGCCGCCAGTCGGCAATCTTGGATCTAATCTCGAAAAAACATGACGTACATATATACAGTAAGCCATCATTTATTATCTGTGTGCCAAGTTTGAACAACGTCGGTAAATGCATGTCCGAGAAATGGTTGAGGGCGTGTGTCTATAAGCTCCATCCCCTTCGGTTGGGAGGTATAAATATCCCTTAGGTGTGACTGTCTTTATTAAATCTATGGAGATATATCTCACTCCACCCTCCTCCCCCAACCACCCATACCCCTCCTCCCCCAATAATGTACAAAGGTGCTTTTTGCTGAGTATCTACTGTATAGGTTTTATGTACCATTAATAAGACTAGAACAATGT
>NC_136272.1:104288484-104295984 GCF_964187855.1 Myxine glutinosa
AGAGAAAAACCGACCAAAATGCGGAAGGCAAATGGAAGGGAGGTTTTGGGGAAATTGGAAGGGCCTACGCTTATTTTGTTTGATACAATGCAAAGTCAATCTAGTGGAAAACACATACTTAGCCTACATGGAATAAGGAAATACACTATTTAAAAGATATATCGTGACCTGCGTGTATGTTCTATGAAATTAATTAGGAGGACGGCTGCGACCATTATTTACATTACCAGGATGTTACCATACCAAAACCATACTCTTCACATCCGTTACCCTTCCTCCAAAATTGTTACACTCCTCAAAACCCGTTACACTTCTCAAAACCCGTTACACTTCTCAAAACCCGTTACACTTCTCAAAATCGTTACACTGCACCCTCCTTTCTTCAGGCACGTCCTCGGGCCTACTAGACTTAACTGAGTGTGACATGTAGGTGTAATTCCTTCTACAATTAACCTGACCCTGAGTGTGACAATTTTAAAACACAAATAAGTATGTCCCCCTATTGCATTGCATCCTGTCTAACAGACTCAAGCCCACAGCTAACCGAATTACGGAATTACTCTCAACCTATACATTTACGGTGGGGAGCATTATTTACAATGACGTGATTTCTTATTTACAACGCAACCCAGGACCTGTGTGTTTTTTTCTTTTCTTTTTAGGGAACAAGAGAAAGAAATTCCTGTTGGGAGGGAGGAGACAGCACGCATTGCATCGATGCACCAGTACCAATACCACCAAAGCACCCAAAAGCACCCAAAAGCACCACCAGCACCACAAAGCACCACTCGGTGCGCAGTCACCATGGTTCATAATAAACACAACAAAACAACTGGTGGTGGTCTTCTCCTTGTCTGCTGGGCCGATGTTCTTCCTGACGTCTTCTGGCTTCATGCGGCCTATTTGGACATAATAAAAAGCACAACTTGTGTCCATTTTTATTTAGGGCCTCAGGGGCCAACTAAGGGTGGTCCACCTGTCTGGCATAGGTGCCACCTTACCGAGGTCCGCAAGCAAGATTCCCTGGCCACTATGGCCGGTCTCCAACAGAGGTGCTCTGCCCCAGAACCTGGGGTCCATCAAGTGGTACTTGGCCGCCGAACAGCGGTCCATAAAGTGGTACATCAACGCAATGCGTGCTGGTTCTGGGAATCTCGGGCGCACAATGGCCACCTCACGCACGCTCCCCTCGGCACCCAATGGCGCACAGGTCATGTGGGAGACAAAAGAAAGACAATTGAGCGAGGGGTAAGGTCACAAGGGTACACGTCAAACAAGGCAATGCAAGGTGAAATGCGTACGGAGGGCGAAGTGAGAAAGCTCGTCCCTACCGTACGTCACCCCCCTGTCACCTACACTACCCTTGCTCTTACCCCATATTTACAAAATCTACCCATTTACAAATTCGTCACTACTGTCACGTCTTCCCCATATTTCCCCTATACCAAATTCGTCCCCACAATCCCTTTACTTCAAAATTTGCCATCACCAAATTCATCATCAATCCTCATAAGGAGGCAGAGATGGAACATCAAAGCACAATGTCACACCCACGTCATGATGCGTCTCACAATCCAAACATTTGCATCATAAAAAATAATCAAAACATGGCATGGTGTGGAGTACCTGTCACCTCAGGTGAGTGGATGCAGATGGTGTGAGGAGATCCTTCATCCTAACTATCCTCTAAATGATTTTAACACACTTTACACTACCCGGGGTCTTTCCCTGCCAATTCATTGGCCAACTTACACTATGGGTTCTAATAACCAATTCCCATTGGCCAAACTGTGGTGCTCCTCAATTTTGGGGTCTCACTCCCCCGATTCATCTCCCGGTGCTCTAGCACAATTTCTGGGCTGCGACGTGTACCTCTCCCAACAGGTCTACCCACCTGCACACCTCCACCACTGTAGTTGCCACCCGAGCTTACCTAGCTCCTCACCCTAACCTATCTAACTGGGGGCAGCCCCTCTCCTGGCTCTGTCACCCCTTGGTGCCCTTTGGCACTGGGCTACCCGGGTCCGTCCTCCGGATCCTCGGGCCCCATCCACACAACTACTACCGGCTCCCAGAGCCCACCTGCGGCCTCACCTGGCCGACATCCTTACAGTGGTGGAGTGCCCAAACCAACTACACACACTAACAGGCTACACGCCCAGCCATTTCCACAACACCAACGCACCCATCCACATACCATTCTGTCACCCGCACCACAGATGCCAATATCCAACTACAATTTACCTATACCCTCTACCTAACACTTACACTACCCGCCCCGGGTATCCGTGATGGGGGTCCACTCTTCCCCCATTCACACCTTCGCACCATCCACTCCACTCCACAATTTCCACCATACTCACTCCACGACCATCCATTCCAATACTCCATACCATTTATTCCATACACCTGCCCTCCATTCACCTGTCGTTGCACACCTGTGCAATCTCACCTGGTGCCACCTGCACCCTCCTTTCTTCCTGGACCACTTGGTCATCACAATACACAATCACCATCACTCACTCATACACTGCTCCATCCACCTGTTCAGTTGCACACCTGTGCAATCACACCTGTTCAATCACTCCCACACACGGCATCATCTCAGCTAACTCCTCCCCTCTGAAACTTGCGCTTCCCAGTCGTCCCTTTAAACTATTGCGCTCCCACGTCATTATCAACCACACTAACCTACCTGCGTCCCCACTACAGGTATCAGTCACTAACTAACCTTATCGTTACCTAAGGTCATCTTCGCTAGATCCCTATCATTATCCAAGCCCTCCCTGGCTCGTTTTCACTGCCATAAACCCCATAATCTATAGCGCATTTGCCCCCACCTGTGAGGGATGGTGGATTTGCCATCCCACCACATCGGGGGTCTCTCACTACCAATTTCGCTCGTCCAAATCCAACAATTCAAAAATTTTCCATTTACTGCCAATTCTATTCACTTTTCTAAATTTCGTTTCAAATCACTACTATCACTATCACCATCACCCGTCTACTTATTACATCCTCTCGGTGCGCCAATTCACATCACCCGTCTACTTATTACATCCTCTCGGTGCGCCAATTCACATCTACAGCCCGGCTTCGTACAGCCGAGCAATGAACGCGGGTCGTTTTGTGCCAGCGGCTGGATACGTCCCGCATTCGGGGCAGGGACGGAGGCTTACCCGGGCCGAGATCCCATGCACCACTTCGGCGTGGAGCCATCCAATGTCCCGATCTCGACCTGCCGGCACGTCTCAATAGAAAGTGGTCGCCATGACGACCCTTCCTATCGAGCTGCCCGCTCCGCCTTGTGGAGCCCGGACGCGGCCGCTCCACGCGAGGCCCAGCGTGGATCGCGCACGGCGGTCCTTTCGAACCCGCCGTGGCTCGGATCTCCGCTGGTTCTCGCGGCACGCGAAGCCCGGCACGCACCGAGGGCCCGATCCGGCTAAAAGTCGACCTAACCTTTAACCCGGTTATCGTCGACGCCTCACCTGGATGCCTACAAGCATACGCTACCCCTTTCGTGCTCATACATGCAGCCGTTTCCATGCTCTTGGTCGTACCTTCTCTAACACACCTCGGTACACTCATTCCGCTCACCGACTTGGTCACACACCTGACCACCGAACACTTTGGCACACATTCGTTGCTCGCACACCTCACCAATACACCGCTTCGCGCCCCCTCCTCGGTCACCTCCTCTGTGACAATCACAGGTGTGCCCTCACCCGCACACCCAACCACGTGTCTCACTACCAATTCCAGCGTGCATTCCCACTCACGCTCTACCATTCCAGGTGTGCATCCTTCTATTCCATGTGTACATCCTCGCTCACCTGTCACAACCAGCTCACTCTCCTTGTCACTCTCACTACTCTCACCTCCACTCTCGGTCGCGCACTCACCCTTACTCTTGACAGCATGCGCTTTCCCCATGCACCCGTCCGTCACACACCTTTCTCGCGCATCCTCCCGCGCACACTTTTTCGTTACTTCCTCCGTAACACTCACCACAGGCATGCATTCTCCCTTACTCTTGACAGCATGCGCTTTCCCCATGCACCCGTCCGTTACACACCTTTCTCGCGCATCCTCCCGCGCACACTTTTTCGTTACTTCCTCCGTAACACTCACCACCCCGCGCTTCCCTGTGCTCCCTCGCACACGCGCTTCGACCAACTCACTCTTGACGGCACACTCACTCCTCGGCGTGCTCTTTTTCCTCACACACCCCATGGTCGGACATTCTCGCACACCTCTTTTTTCGCACACCAGACCTGTCGCACACTTCACCAACGGCCTCTCACGAACACCCGGATCCAAACCAATCCCCAAGCCGACTGAAGCTTTCCTCACATCATGTACATTGCCACTCACCTTGGCACCTCGCCCCCGCACCTCCTTTGCCACCTGCAAACTCTTTATTTGGTTAGTGAGCATCACATCATGATTTGAACACAGACCTTGTACATATTCCATGACTTCCTCCTTTATCTCCCTCTTAGTTTCTGTCCGTCCCTTCTTAATTTCACTCACCTCTTCTCCCACTTCCTCTAATTTTTGTTTAACCTCTTTTATTTCTCGGTGCGTCCCCTCAAGTTCGTCCTCTAAGGCTACCGTGACCGTCTCTATGTGCATCCTCACCTGCCGGTCCTTTGTCTCCATTATCTCTGTCACCTCGTCCACCCTCATTGTCAGTTCCTCCCGTACCATCTGACATTGCCTCTGCGTCGCTATTAATTCGTTTTTAATTTCTTTTTGTGTCGCCTTTAACCCTCCTAGTACCGCAGTGTTCTTTTGAACCTGCTCCACTAACTTAGTTTGTCCCTCTGTCAGCTGCTCCACCTCCTCCGTCAGATCTTCTATTCCCCCCTGTAACTTTGCCGTATTATTTCTCACCTCTTTCTCTATACGCTTTTCGCCTCGCTTTACCTCCTCGCGCAGCCCCGAGACCTCCTCACTCACCCCTCGTCGTATTTCCTCCATCTGGTTCCCCATCTGTTCGATTTCCCGGGCGGATTGTTCCCCCATTTCCCGCAATTTGTCCTCCATCCTATTTTCTAACCCCATTAACCCATTTTTCACCCCCTCTAACTGATTCTCTTGAGCGGCCATTCTGTTTTCTACCCCCATTAACCCATTTTTCACCCCTTCTATCCCATTGTCTAATCCCTCAAATTTCTTGTCTAACTCCTTAAAATTATTGTCTAACCCCTCAAATTTCTTGTCTAACTCCTTAAAATTATTGTCTAACCCCTCAAATTTCTTGTCTAACTCCTTAAAATTATTGTCTAACCCCTCACCGGTAACCCTCGCTTCGTCCCTCATTACCCCCATCATTCTGCTTTCCATTTTCGCACTATCAGCCCTTGCTTCGTCCCTCATTTTGTCCATAAGGGCACCGATTTGTAGCAACAAAAGGTCCGAATCCAACGGCGGCGCTGCTACTGTCGCGGGCGTGGCAAAATTTGGTGCCGCTACACCCACGTGCGCGAGGACGCCATTTTGCACGCCTGCTACTCCCTCAACCGCCTCCTCATTGCTCTCCTCCTCCCTTTCTTCCACATACATTTCCCCTGGTTCCTGGGTTACCCCTAACCCGTCTATCTCCCCCACCGACATCCGATCGCCTTGATTGTCCATGGCGCGATCTCAAAATTCGGGTTTTATAAAACAACACAATTTTGGCAGCTCGTAATTTTGACCAAGATTTTTTTTTTTTTAAATTTGGGCCTAACAAATTTAGTCCCGGGTCCGAATCCGACTCCTCGACACCAATTGTTACGGACACGGTTTTTGGATGTTATTTTACCGAGCGGTGGTGTATTTAACCGCGTCCGAACAGTTACTCCCCGATTAGAACCCGATTCCAACCGAACGTTGACTAATCGCGCTACAGATATTCAATTGGGAAACCTCTAAAACGACCGAAAGAGAAGAAGAGAGAAGAAAGACAGAGTTTGGAGGAAGAACATATTTATTATACACACACAAGCAATATTTTAGAGCGACCAATATTATTTACAGCAATAGATGGAAAAGAGCAGTCACACAGTGCATTGTTAACTTATTCTATTTCATTTACTTAATCCCCAAGACAAACGAGTAGGACAGGACGTTCACACTCACACGGTGGATATTGCAGGCAGGTAATGGCTCGAGGAGTCGAGGTTGATTGCTTGAGAGGAAGGCAAGGTCGGAGGCCGCAGCACCCCTCGCGGTTTTGGCGGGAAAACCTCCGTCGCGTATCCGCGGCCGTCACGCGCTGGCTCGGCACACCTGCTCCTCTTCCTGGGGTGGAGCCGTCTCCCTCCGTTCAGCGCGTCTCTCCAACGACAGGGGATATTGCATGCAGGCAGGTAGGTAGGGCTTGCGGTGGATTGCGCTCCTCTTCCAGGTCATCCCCCAGCGTATCTCTCAAGCCCTCTCCTTGGTGCAGCCTCGTTGCTCCTCTCCAGTCATCTCTTCTCTGGACTCGTAAAGCAGTCCCCTGCAGTCGCTTTTATCACCTCCGGCGGAATTAAGCCGCCGGCTCCGAGGGCACGCCTACCGGGTCACTCACCGCGGTGTTGATTGGCTGTTAGGGCCGGTTCACTCCTGCCCTCTTCTGACGAGGTGGAGACACGCCTTTCTTCTCCAACCTTACCTCGTGGCCAATGGTGGTTGAAGAGAAAAACCGACCAAAATGCGGAAGGCAAATGGAAGGGAGGTTTTGGGGAAATTGGAAGGGCCTACGCTTATTTTGTTTGATACAATGCAAAGTCAATCTAGTGGAAAACACATACTTAGCCTACATGGAATAAGGAAATACACTATTTAAAAGATATATCGTGACCTGCGTGTATGTTCTATGAAATTAATTAGGAGGACGGCTGCGACCATTATTTACATTACCAGGATGTTACCATACCAAAACCATACTCTTCACATCCGTTACCCTTCCTCCAAAATTGTTACACTCCTCAAAACCCGTTACACTTCTCAAAACCCGTTACACTTCTCAAAACCCGTTACACTTCTCAAAATCGTTACAATATGTATGTATATATATATATATATATATATATATATATATATATATATATATATATATATATATATACATATATATATACATATATATATACATATATATATATTGCTACGGTTTTGAGATTGGCGCACATATTGATCATTAAAGGTTAAAGGGTTGCCCCCCATAGTTAGTCCACGAGCAACACGTAGGCCACCTGCAGTATTAGTTATGTCATAGTATGTGTAAGTATAGGCCATTTCCCCTAGTAATATCTGCGTTGTGTAAAGACATGAGTTTAGGTCCCGGTCATTTTGCGTCCACCCTCCAATTCCACCTCTATGGGCATAATTGATCCCGCGCCCTATTTGACTGACCCACTCAGTTTGTTACGCTTTGGCTGCCCGCAGCATTTGTTACGCTTTGGCTGCCCGCAGCATTTGCTGCCCTTTGCTCGCTCACTAGTCGAATAACACGAGGTAGGCCTG